>NC_136019.1:15732880-15735380 GCF_048128805.1 Centroberyx gerrardi
CCATCTTTCAAATCTGATTTTCTTGCTGTCATCTGTCTCCCTTCATCTCACTATCCATTTCTTCCTCTCTCCTCCCTCTTCCATCCCTCCATCCCTCCCTCCATATCCTCTTACACCAGCACTATGTATCTTCATATCGAACTGTGTACTACTTGATCTATACTGTGATTGCTATCTCTCAATACCTCCCTCCTTCCTTTCATCCCTCCCTCCCTCTTTCCATTTCTCTTTATCCGTCCTTCCCTCTCCACCTGGATCCCCCCCCCCCCCCCCCCCTCTCTCTCTCTTACGCTGGCGCTGTGTATCTTCATCTTGAACTTGTCGAAGTAGAGCCAGTGCTGGGCCTCCTCTGGGTCCAGGTCATGGTAACTGTCCCGGGCCGCAAACCCAAAGCTGTGGAACCGCAAATCGGGAGTCAGCAGCAGACATGTCGGGCTCTTCTGATTGGCCACGCCCGGGTCCCCGCCCTCCCAGCGCCTGCACGGATTGGAGGAGAGAGCTGTCAGTCAAATGGAGAGAAGAGGGAATAGAATAGAGTTGGAGGCCTAAATAACCTCTCTTGACTAGATGTTTGATTTTGCGCATAGCCTTGGTTCACACACACACACCCTCTTACTTCATCATGTGTATGGCCTCTGGGTCCTGTGTGAAGCTGAAAGCGTAGCCGCTGGAGGTCGTCCCAAAGTCTATCGCCACGACGACCGAGAAGGGACAGGCCATCCTGGGTCTGAGCTCCACCCTCTGAGAGAAAGAGAGGGAGAGAGAGAGAGGGAGAGAGAGGGAGAGAGAGAGAGAGACAGAGAGAGAGAGAGAGAGAGAGAGAGAGAGAGGAAGAGAGAGAGAAGTGGGGGAAGAGAGTGTGTGAATATGTGTGTGTGTGTGTATGTGTGTGTGTGTTCTAGCTGGTACTGACAGGAGCAAAACTCCTCTTCCTCCTGACATTCCTGTGTTCATTCATCTCTGTCCTCTTCAAGTTCTAAGTGAGCAGATTTATCTTTTTCTTCTGAACGAAACATCACTCCCTGTCAAATTCCAAATAAAAGGAATTCAGAAAGCATCTATCTTGAGAGTATGAATGTTAGTGTAACTGCAAGAAAAAGTACAGAATGCATCATTTTCTTCTAAAAGGAAAACATGGATGGAATTTCATGGATGGAGTTTTACACAGTATGAATTATCAAGCATTACTTTTATGCTTCAGTAATAACTAGTTTCTATCAACGATTCGGGGTAGAATTAGGAGGATGGCTTGGAAACCAATAGCTGTTGTGGATGAATTATAATGGATACAATTTTTGATGTTTACTGTAATGGCCTTTTAATGTGAAATTGAGTTTTTTGAGAAGAAAGATAAATTCCATAATTGAACTTAAAGTGCCATTTCAGCTCTGAACTCATTTCCTCTCTGCTGGAATAAAGTCCAAAATGGTTCCTGACACCTATAGACTCTCTATAGTACTTGTGAGACATTCTTTTACAGTTTCTTGACTTTTTTTTTAACCAAATTTCTATTTTTTCTCTAATCTGATCTAACGTTACCATTCGTGCTAATGTGCATGTTTCTCTGCCACAGTTAACCCTCTTTTAAGGTTAACTTCACTTTAAACTGTAAGTGTAGGTGTGATTATAAACCACTAATAACATTGAGTGGAGTGGATGTGGGTTTAGAGGTGCTCTTTAAGAGCTCTATATAAAGAAACATAAGTAGAGAGTGGAAAGGGTGTGTGGAGGGAAGGAGTGTCTGTGGAGGTATGTGTGTGTGTGTGTGTGTGTGTGTGTATGTGTGTGTGTGTGTGTGGTTACCGGCGAGGGAGAAGGTGTGAGGGGGGCGATGCTGCAGTCATTTCTAGCTGTGGCAGGAGAAGAAGGGACTGATAAATTATCACCTGAGAATGAGAGGGAGAGGAGAGAAGAGCAGAGAAGAGAAGAGAAGAAAAGAGAAGAGGAGAATAATCAAGTAGAGAACAGAGGAGGACAGACAACAAGGGGAAAAAGAAAGGGAAAAAATTATAACTGACACACGACATGCAGTGATGGCTATGCTTTACCAATGTATTGGAAAAGCCTTGTAGCTAATTGGAAAAGTGCCACACGTACTCCACTAGCAACTTGATAGAACAGCCAAAAAAACGTGGGAAAACTCTCTTATCGCAAGGAAAGATGCATCACTGGGCTGTCATCAGCTTCGGATACACACGTACACACACACACACACTCACACACACATGTTGGTGTTACTATACTTCCAATGACTGTCCCTGTGGGGATATTTGGTCCTCACAAGGATACAAACACACACACTGCAGGTGGAATTGGACTTGGATCACTAGAATGACTATCTGAGAAACACGCGTGTCTTTTCCAACACCTTATTTTTCATCATGGAGATAGCAGAGCCAAAACCTTAAGGTGCACACACACTTCACCTGAAGGTTTCTTGATCTGAATTGGAACGGTTAGAGCGAATTGGAATGGCTGGAATGTTATTGGAATCTTCAGA
>NC_136019.1:15740380-15782880 GCF_048128805.1 Centroberyx gerrardi
TGAGCAATAATTCAATATTACTGTGTATCATCTTCAGTGCGATGAACATCGTTTTGATTATTTAACATGTGATTTTGCATATTGTGATATATTGAAAGAAAAATATATGATTATCTTGATATTGATTTCAAACATATTGCCCAGCCCCATCTATAAGTATTCCGTTATTAATTGCTAAAAATATGCAGTATAATAATATGCAGATACCTGGATTTCATCCTACAACTGCAATAGATGTCCTATATAATACAATTAACACCAATGCCTTTTGGAAAAATGGAAGTTTGGAACCCAGTGGTAGCACTTGCAAGTCCCCTTAAACTGCATCTCCCTTGTATTAGTGCTATAGAAGTTTTTACACAATTCCTCAAGCAAACAGACTAGAAAAACAAGGTCCAGAGTTTTGAAGTGTAATGGACCATTAGAGGAGGAATGAAGGGGGGTTGCATTAGCACAAATATTGACACGCATAACCCCCCTGTTTTCCTAAAGGTTTTAGGAAAAAATGTGTAGGGGGAATGTTTCCATGTTCACCATAGCCCTTGTTAGAATTGAATGTATTGCTTACTGGCTGAGTGTTAACAGTTCCTCGACCTAACAGCAGTGCTGACTTGTGTGTGCAGGACCAGCGAGTTTGTGCAGGCATGTTTGCGTTAATAAAGGCAAGGCTGTACCTTTGACTGCCTACGTGTGTGTTAACGTGCGAGTTCCTGCTCATGTGCATGTGTGTGCATGCGAGAGTGTGTCATACGTTCCACTGTGTGTGTGTGTGTGTGTGTGTGTGTGTATGTGTGTGTGTGTATGAGTGGCAGTGGACAAACTCACCGGCGCAGCCAGGGGTGGGGACCCAGGGCCACAGGAAAGGCTGGGGCGGAAGACACACACACACACACACACACACACACACATGCACACACATACACACACATATTAAACATGACTGCCCTCTGACATAAAGTCTGGGCCATTGTGCAAGAAAAAAGAGAGAGAGCAAGAGAGAGAGAGGTACAGGAAGGGAATTTATGATTTATGATTCAATAGCAAAGTTGGAGGGAGAAAAATGTATAGCAGAGAGGGACTGAAGGGGAGGGGGGGGTGGAGTCATAGCAGCGGTGGGAGAAGGAAAGAAGGCAGAAAAAAAAGGAAAAGAGCGATCAGGGAGTGAAAGTGGAGTTCCTCCTCTTGTCTCTAACTAGACTGAACGGACAGGCCTGTTAGCGAGTGGGAGTGGAGGCGGCCCACTGAGCACAGAGAAGTGGGAATAAGAGACATACACTAGGAGGTACAGCCCAGTGTGTGTGTGTGTGTGTGCGAGCAGATGTGATGTTGTTGGGCTGTTTAGTAAACATCTGTGATGTGAGGCGCTTCGAATCAGAATTTGTCTCACCCGAGTCTATAGTTTATGATTCTGTTTGGATATAGCATTTATTTGCATTGTGTGTGTGTGTGTATGTGTGTGTGTGTGTGTGAGAGATCAAGAACCAAGCCATTTCTACAGGCTTTTATGAGTTTCCCATGGAGAGGTATCACAGGTCAGCACAGTGTGGATAAACCAGCTGCAGGCACAGACACACGCAGACACACGCAGACACACACACACACACACACACGCAGACACACACACACACACATAGATTTGAGCTGACATACAGCCACCCTTGGGAACATCTGGCGTTCTAGAACATTATTACTTATTTAATGCCCTCATCTCTCTGTCTCGCTCTCTCCCTCATACACACACACACACACACACACACACACACACACACACACACACACACACTCTTCATTGCGTGTTACATCAGAGCAGCTTCCCAGACTGTCTGGTTACCACATATGGGCCAATGTAGTGGCCCCACACTTACTACACCATCACACTGTTCACATCCGTACTGTACAGCCACAGTGTGTTACAGGCGCCCTCCACTGTGTTTTGGGGGTAATGCACCCTCTTATTTCCAGCCGACATGGGGCGTCTTTCTCTCTCAGCTCATCTGCGCTGAGTGCACCAGGCTTTAGGACGGCCCGAGAGAACGGCCTGGTTAATCCAGGTGAGAAAGCTCTAATCCCTTATTGATTTTGCCTGTTAATTCCACTTCAGTCATGAAGAGCAGATGTAGATGAAGAGGAGGAGACACGTCGAGGGAGGATTCTGAAGCCTTGAAGACATGGATTGTAATAAGGGGTCCAATCCAGCATCAAGAGCGGTCTGAAAGTACCTAAAAGCTCATGAAGAATGCTTTTAATTAGTAGGTTAGGCTACTGGTTAATGGCCAAGTTCAGTACATGTGGTTAGAACATGGTCACAATTTTCAGCAGTTATCATGATAGCGGGATTCGCTATCATGAAACATTTGTTTTTTGAAAATCAGCATGTATAAGAAGGTAGTGCAACATCTTTAGATATTTAAAAAAATAATTTGTTTTGCAAAACAACGTTTATCGTAGTTTTCAAAGACTGTCGCGTGTGCCCCTAGGTTTCTATTGCAGTAGAGTGGGAGGAGGCGGAGCAGGCGGCTAGCAAAGTTCTGGTTTCTACTAATAGGGATCATGACGGAAAACATGTCATTTGGGCCCAGGGTTCAAAATACCGAACTATCCCTTTAAGGAACACAACATCTTGCTCTTCATTAGTGACGATTCCAAAATTCTGATTAAAACTACTTTCATCACATATTGCATAATTTATTGAATTACTTATTATTTTCTATTCTGAAGTATCAAATGCCTTTGCAGGATCTATAGAATACATTAATTCATACATCCTGCTGGAATTGTTGTGGGCTCTCTCCAGCTGTGGGCCCCTAGAATTGTCACTGCTGACTCAGCCCTATCACTTACTAGTGTCAATACCTGTAATCAATAACACTGTGAATTAATTTGACACTGATAAATGTCTCTAATCCTACAGTTTAGTTGTCTATGGCATGGTTACCCTTTTCTTTACGCTTGGATAAAGGCTTTTTTCTTTAAGCCGTACATTGGGCCTCATGCAAGAACCACTCGTGCGAACAGATTCGTTCTTAAGTCACTCGTACGAGCGATTCACCAATTTTCTCATATACTGAATTTTCTCTTAGGTACGAACATTTACGAGTGGTCCAAACCTGTCGTACGAGTCACGTACAATTAACCTGCCGTTAAGCAAAAAAACTTTGTTGACTAATGGTGTGTATCTCTTTCATTACTTTGAAGAAATTGTTCTCTATTAGTTATATTTTTTTTCTTTTACAGTGTAATGTGTCTGCAAAAAGGGTAATGTGTCTAAAAAAGGGTAACTACATAAATCTTAACAATGGAGTAAAGATCAACACAACAAACTATCCTACATGAAATGTGCATGACTGCACATATATTACATTCTCTTGTTTAAAGACCACTAGCATTGTATTGTGGATCTGAAATGCTCCATTAACTTACATTTTCACATCTACCAAGTCACATGAGAGTCAAATGAGAGCAAGCTAATGTAAAGCACATTACAATATAATCCAGAAGATAATTCATGAGAATTTGAGACTGATACAATTCAAATTATTCAACAGTTTATTATTCCCACCCCACCCGAATAAGTGTGTGTGTGTGAGTGTATGTGTGCTAAATGTTATTGAACTTATGCATCTATTCAAACAGCAGTCACCATTAGTGTGTGGCTACAGGTGTTTATGGTCCATTAGACAGCAGAGCTGTTTTTAAGTCTTTTGGTGCAAGTCCAAGTCAAGTCTCAAGTCTTTCAGGGCAAGTCAAGTCTTACTGTAAGTCTTCATAATTGCAAGTCAAGATGCTGAATTTTCTCTTAGGTAGTAGTGGTAGTAGTCAGCCATTCTAACCGATTATGACATCATTGGATGGAGCTGGACTCTGCTCTACCAATCAGAGCCTGTCTCAGCTGCACTGATGACATCACAATCAGAATTCTGATGTGTTTGGTCGCAGCAGCTCAGGGCGTAAAAGGCCCCGCTTGAGGTCTTGAGCTTCATACCTTACTACGGTAAGGTATGCTCCCCTGGGTGCTGGTAAAGCTGATGTTCCCAATGATGCTTGGCAAGAGGTCCAAGCATCATTGGGAACCTTTTTACACAGTCCTCATTTCAGACCGGTAGCTACTGGACGCTTGATGGGCGTGCTTGGAAAAGTTTTTTTTTTTTTTCCTAATAAATTTTGATTAGTTTGGACCAGGTGGCGTGGCGGCTAGTGAACGCGGTTTGTTGAAGAGCTGGTGGTTGGTACAAAGAGGCACAGTTTGTGTCCCGCTGAAGCAAACCTGCCAGCCGCGCCAAAGGTGTGGTCTGGCGGTTAGCGATGGCGGTTCGTTGAAGAGGTGGTGGTTGGTATGAACAGACGCGGTTCGCCTCCCACTGAAGCAAGCCTGCCAGCCAGTACAAAAGATGGTCTGGCAGTCGCGATTGAGGCGCAGTTCACGTTCTGCTGAAGCCAACCTGCCAGCCGCTCAAACGGTGTGGTCTGGCGTTTAGCGATGGCGGTTTGTTGAAAAGCTTGTGGTTGATACGAAGAGACCCGGTTCGTTGAAGAGCTAGTGGTTGGCACAAAGAGACGCAAACCCGCCACCCAGTCCAAACAATCAAAATTAACTAGAAAAAAAAAAAAAACTTCACGAGAGACACCAACAATCTTGTTCGTCCCCCTGCGACCTACCTGAAAAGTAGCTTTATTAATCCCAAGAGGATTCATTATTAATCCAAAAGGGATTAATAAAGTGCTATTTTATCTTATCTTATAGGGTTGTAGGCCCTTGTCAAAGTCCACAGTAAGAGCTTTACCAGGGGCTCCAGGGAATGTGCTGGGTGCCGCTGCTGCTCCTGCTGCTGCAGCAGTACTTTTAAGCCAGGTGGTAGTTAGTCAGTAGCGGCAAGCAACAACACTGCTGCTGCTGCTGCTACTACAGCTGCTGCAGCAGTATAGGCCTAGTAGTGGCAGTTCCAGTAGTTCTCATTACAGATATCCGAAATATATTAAAATAGCATTTTGGCTAGTGTAATGTAATGAGAGATATTGTAAATTAGCATTTAAGATATCTCTAATTACATCATGACCAACCGAAATGCTAATTTAATATATATTTTTTTACATGACTAGTCAAAATGATAATTTAAGATATCTTTTATTACATTATGACTAGTCAAAATGATAATTTAAGATATCTTTTATTACATTATGACTAATCATCAAAATGCTAGAGGTATCACACAAGGCAGAGTCCAGTTTGGGATGAGGTTGGGATATGATTGGCATGCTTGATGATTGATGACATATGTGGTTTCGATAGTGAATGTCCCCTATCACAAACAAACTGAATGAATGATGAAAAATACAAGAGTACAGAGAATATCACCGGTAGATCCTGGACCTTCGTTGATGGTGAGCGATTCAAGGCTTATTTCAGGCTTTCAGGCTATGTAACATGCGGTGCGCTTGCGACGTTCCCTAAAAGTTGAGATATTTTTTATCTCAGGACGCCATGGTCGCGCCTGAAAAAAAAAGACGCCTCACAACGCACATGCACCGCGACTGAGCCGCTCTCGCTTTTCAGTGCCCACATTGAAAATAAAGGATTTGTGCATGCAAAAGACGTGAACCGCCAATTTTATTGGGGGAGACAATTTTGCCTACTTTGAACATTGGGGGGGACCGTCCCCCGTTCCCCCCGCCGATTACACCTATGGGTTATAGTCACAGGAAAAAATAGCAAGGGAGCACTGTTGGCTTTTTGCAGAAGGTAGTGCATAATTTATTTTACAAGTTTCGCATAAAATCTCAAAAATATCCCTGCGGGTTAGTATAAATGCACTCAATACAAAGAGTAAACATAAAAACACTAATAATCACCAGTTATTTGACACTCAGGCGAGACAAAGGCAAGTTTAGATTGTAGCCTATTGGGGGAAATACATTATGGAGGGAGATAAATATGATTTCTAGGCTATTTTACTCCAGTTGAAGAGAAATTTGAGATAAGAATACGAAAATGTTCTTGCATGAGGCCCATCTCTCAACACCAACCAGAGTTTTTTAAATTCAGTTGAAAATCTCTTCCAGGGGAGGCTGCCCTCAGGTCCCACTCACATTGGAGGAATACTGCCATTTTCTCGCCCTTGGCCCTGAAAAAGCATGTGCACGCCACTGCTCACACTCACACGTTAAATTCTTGCATCTTTGCTTCTCTTCTCCTCCTGTCGCTTCCTCATCCCCAGCAGGCTTTACAACATGAAGTTGAATCTTCATCTGCTAAAGGACGGGCAGTCCTGGGTAACAAACTGACTGTCAAATATTAACTCGGCCTATTGATTACACGAACAGGGCAGCAGGAAAAAGGGGGTTATATTTTGTTTACTTACGTGAATGGGGAAGAGGGGCGGGTCGTGTTTTAGTCTCAGCCAATGGTACCGGCAGGAAACGTTGACTGACGTACACCCGCACCAATGACTAAACTGTACAGCTGGACAAACGGAACCACGTAACAACGTATTTTCTTGTCACCGTTAGGCAGTGAAACCGTGAATTTCTCCGTTCTGTAGCCAATAACGGGAGAAAACGGACAAAGGAGACGTATATTTTCTTAGTGTAACGGAGATTATCCAGAGTATTTCTTTAGTGTCTGCTTTCTCGTGGCGTCCGGGACGGGAAAGGAGCCGTTTCCCCAACAGCTGGCTTGCATTTTTGCGACGGATTCTCCCCTATTTGCACTTGAACTTGTCTGGTCAGTCTGTTGTTATTGGTGAGTAATGGGGGTAGCTAGCTGGTTTTAGCTAACAAAAACAGACAGCACTAACATCCATTTCAGCAGCAAGCAAGGGGTCGGTTCCCTCCTATCCAGTGATAGTATTAAATAATAAAAGGTGGATAAACTATGACCTCCAGTCGGTGATCATCATATGGCTAACAACCCCCCATTTAAACAAAACGCAATTAGTGTGTGCTGTTTTCTTTGTAAGACCCTATCACCATATAACTTACATCAGTTTGATAGTGCTTACTATGATGTATACTGTGGATTTACCTCACAGAGACGTATCAGCCTGAAAAGGTGAGTAAACTCTATTCTGCGAATAAAAAAAGGTGTCTAAACTCAGTTTAGCTGGATTTACCCTCCACTACATGTCTACTCATATCTTAACATACAGAATGAGTAATATCGTGATGGGTTAACATTGTCAAGTTAATCAAAACATGCATAATGGGGCATCATTTTCATGTTAACCAGTGTTGCTTTACTGAGTTCAGAACAGGCCCCTGTAGGGGTATGCACACTTGTTTGAACAACAAACCCCATCATCCTAATTGTTCATCGTTATAATCTGATATTCCACCTCCCAAAAACTGCTTATATTTGAATCTGACTAGCTGGATCATTTGTGATTAATCGAGACACTGCTTTTCGTCCCAAAGCCACGCAGGCATTTGTGTTTTGGAAGAGACTAGAGATAGTAGTGGTGGTGGTGGGGCTTGTAGGATGTTTGTTCACATGCTGCCTTCAAGTGCTCATCGTAAGCTCCGACTTCCGAGCTAGAAGGTAGCATTTAAGTTCCTTTGGTCAGAAATAATAACACAATGGAATGAATGTAGCCAAACAAAAGTAGTTTTTCAAGCGGCACAGAGTTACTTTGTGTTGCAGTGGCAGAACGAAGATGAAGTAAATTTGTAACCTTCATTACATCTTTTGTAGCAATATGAATAAACTCTCGGATAAATGCTATTTGCGGCTGTTGTCTCCAACATCAAAACTACATCCCATACGTGTACATAATAATGTGTGACAACGAAAAGTTAAAGAGTGGAAATAATCACACAATAGTAAAATACTATGTACATAGAATGCTATTTAATAATGAAGAACTCCACTTTTAAGATTTACTGTTTACAGGGCATCCATGTTTTCTTTCTCTAAATGCCACATAACGGCAACTCAGGCATCGTAGAAAATTCCCACTTCCCCATTGTGTGGCGTACTGGTAAATCCGATATTTCTGACAGCACTTGAGGGCAGCACTAGACCACATGACCGGCCCAGCTTTCTAACGTTAGCAAGGTGGCTAACTGGATTTAGCTAATGTGAGCTACGTAGCATCGCAGAGAGAGATCCCCATTGGAAAAACCACGAACACGCACTCTTCGCTGTGCAGTTGAAATAAGTTTTCTGTAACATTGTACTTTGAAGTGTCACCGAGAGCACAATGCCAGGTAACTTTAATCTAAGATTTGTGAATTGCGACTGTTCGTATTTTCTATGTAATTTATTAACGCGGAGTTGTAACATTAGTCCTTCGACCGTTGCTTGTTTTGTTGACCTGGTTCCGTACAGATTCAGTGATACTGCCATGCTGTAGCAGCGTGCTAGCTGGTAGCGGAGCAGGCTACTTTGTTTGGCCTGACGCATCAACGCGAAGGGAATGGAGTTTGACCTCAGTGCATGGTTAACGTGTTATAGAGCTTAGCCGTTGTTTCATCGTTTCATTGTTTTCTATTGTATCTGTTCTTGCTCAAACGGACTTAGTCACTTTAATGAAAATAATTGTTAGCTAGCCAGCCACCCAGCCCTTTGTTGCTGGGATAGTTCTCACCTCAGGCCCTTCCATTGATAGTACAGCTATCTATCTCTGGCTATTTGCAGCCACAGTAAGCAAACTAGCCACTTAGCATTACCTAGGCTAAGCCCGTCCAATCCATTTACCAACTTTTCAGGTAGGCCTGGCTACCTGGCTTAGCCTGTTAGCCCCCTGAAAACGTTAGCAGGCTACAAGCCACGACGACGCAGCTCCCATCCGCTGCACATTACATAATCCCTTATGAAGCAGTTTAATCTGGGTATTTCAAAGCACGTATGCACAATTGATGTAGGTAGCGAAGGCCTCACACATCCGCCGTACATATCCATAACGTCTTCCAGCCTTTCTCGTTCAGCAGATGGGATCTTTGTTGTTTTTGACATTGAATCTGAGCCCTCATTTGTTAGATTTGGTGTTGTTCAGTGTATTTGGTTTCTTTAACGTTACATGTTTGTTAATAGCACATGATACTGTAAATAATACAGGGTTTGTCTGAGATTTTATCAGGTGATACCAAGTATCAAATGTTGGACTCCTCAGCTGACCGACTGAACATTTATTAGCGGAATTTAATATTTTAGTCCTTTTAACGTTGTCATTCATCAACTAACTTATTTGCAAAGGGTATTCTAGTTTTCCTGGCATTACCCAAAGCTTCTTTGTGTGTTATTCTAATTATATCATTGGAAGTTACACCACTCTCGCACAGTTTGGCAAGGGGATGAATCCAGCCAGGGGTAGATATGATTATGAAGAGTTATATTTCCTCCTGGTTCATTCTAAATTTATAATTCAGGTCCACCTGTTAGTCATAAATATTGTCACGGTCCTGGAGAAACTTCAATAAATTATCACCCATGTTAACTTCACATTTTAGGGGTAGAAATGGGGATTCTATTTAACATCCTCCATTTCTTGCTAGGACACAACTCCCATTCACCTCTAAATGGAGATTGCTCTTTTCCTCCACTGTCTCCAGATTGTGTGTTGGAATGATTTCATTCCTGTGTATAATTCTTCCCCAGGTGTATATGCAAAATATGTAATCCACTCTCCCTAGATGACAATAGATTTGAAGGAGGAACGTGAATGCAAAATGGGGTTGAATAATATATAGTACTCATATTGATGATGCAAAATGAAAGAACACAAGATCACAAAGCTAGCAAAATGGGCATCCTCTAACATACATTTTTATAGTACACGTAATCTGCAAGTGGTGTAGTGACAATGGGAATCATCTGGTAGACTGGCTTCCCATGAGCCTAGAAATACTAGATACTCTGAGGAGACTGGTCATCAGAGGAACATCCAATGGGAAATATTCCCATAATCTGGAACTAGAGTGCAACTGAAAGTGTTTCCAATCACATCAAAAGGTAATGTAGCCTTAGAACTAGAGCTTATTAATTAGTCATATTTCAGTATTTGTGAATATACACAGGAGTTTGATGTCCTCCATGTCATGGAGCCCTAGTGCAATGCAGAACGGCATTTTACCTTTCCACCTATATCCTTCTCCCTCATTGAATTTCATCAAATCATGTTCTGCTCGCAGGCGTAGAGGATCGGCCTTACTAGGCTCTACTAACTAAATATTACATGGTGACCAACACATGGGTTATGCAACATGAACATGTAAGTGCTACATGCAGTATATTACGGCACAGTGCACACTGTCCCCGCTGTCCATATTTATGCGCGCTCACCGACCACAAACCCTTGTGTAGTCTGAGGAGAAGCTGTGTTTTCCGTGACCCTTTGCAACTGTTGTGAAATTGCTGTTTAGGGTTAGGAATCACACTCTGAACCTTCCTTTTTTATTTTTTTTTAAGGATCTGAGGCATTTTGGACAAAGAGAGTCTGGTAGTTTGCTGTGCAAGTTGGTGTTAAAAATGTGCGTTGTTCCATAACATTTGCAGTGTAATCAGTTTATAGGCCACAGTAAAAATAAACACAGACAAACGCACACATACACACAGAGGCAGGCTTCACGCACTTTGAGCATTCTGGTGCCTCAGTCTACTGATGGCACATTTTTTTGTAGCATACATAAAGCTGCGTAGAATTGCATTTTGGCTCGTGGTAGTCTGTTGCAAAACTTCTTCCCCACCTTCTCACTCTCTCTCACTCTTCCCTGCTTATTATTTGGCTTAAAGGCTAACATCCCATCGTTGTGTAACTTGCTGCGCTGTGCAATTACACCACCATTGCCCAGAGACACATACACATACACACACACACACAACAGACACACCTCCTTTTAGTCTAGTAACCCACTTAGATTATACATGTTTACTTGTGCTCTTCTGAAGGACAGTATGTCCATACTGTCACCCTACAGAGAGCAGCAGTCTGCCTTTGGTCAAAATCTCTATTTGCATATGTTGTTTTTGTTTTGTGGACCAGCACAGAAAAGTCAGGAAAAGTTCTCAAAGTAACAACACTTTGTCCTGAATTGGAAAAGGGGTCATTTTAGGGATGAAGCATTTAGTGGCCGGGAGTTTAGGAATGAGTGTAAGCCAATGCAGCGTCCTCACATGTCAAGCATTACAAAGTGTGTCTGTGTCAGGCAGACCCTGGGGGGTTTGTGCAGGGTTAAGTTGACATCACCGGCGGTTTTGCACGTTGTGTTTTTTTTGCTGCAACTCCAGAAGGCCAGAGTTGAGTCATGACAAGTCTATTAGAGCTCTCTGACTATGGGAGGATTATGTCACTGTAGTAGGTATGTCTCACCGTAGTGGGAGTACTAAGTGTCTGACGTAGGACTGCTCAGTTAATCACGTCAAATCGCATATTAATATAATTTTTAGTTTCCAAAATGAATCATACATATCTGCAATATCGACATATTTAATTTCACTCAGAATGTCCACTATAGTTGGACATAGTCAAGATGTTGATGTGAGGCAAAAAGTGCAGTAAAATTGTTTTGTCTCTCAATTCATCATCATGATAACAGTGTCTAGGAAAACAATCAGTTACCATTTTAGCCATAATTGTGAATCCCTAAGTAAAAGGACTGTCAACTATTTTACTGTTGGAGGACTCTCTTTCTGCAGTAGCATGACTGTCTCACTGTAGGATGTGGACTGTCTAACTGCCTACAATTACAGTAGTTGGTTCAATGCAACTTTTATCATCAGATCACACCTGGCTGTATGAAGTGACAAGTCTGGACACACAAAAATCAATACATTTCTATTGGATCTTCAGAACGAGATATAGAAATGGTGTTATGATTGAAATTCTATGTGGTCTGGAGGAAATCCAGCCAGAGTGCACCTAAGCACTGTGTAGAGAGATGGGGAGGGAAAAAGTAATGCAGACACAGTAGATGCATAACAGTCATTTTTAGGCCAAGTGTGGACGTATGGGGATGTGGTCTCATAAAATCTGATCTTTAGAGGCAGATCTCAAAAGTCACATGGAAATGGCAAGTGTAAACGTAGCCAGGGAAGTGGACTGCAGGAGGGGGAATGTCCGAGCAGCTCCACTGGGCACCATGACCCCATTTACACCTGGTATTAAAATGAGATCTATATTTGCATAACTTGTCTACATAAGGAAAAATGCATGTTAAGGTATGAACGCACACAGCAGGCGTTGAGATCGGAATGTGATTGGATCTGCCAAACCACCTCCGGAGGCAGTCTGACTCGCTTTGCGATCGGATCTCGCCTACAGTCAGCCAGGTGTAAATGCAATCCATACATTGTGATTGCATTTTGAGCAAGTACTGCCGAGGGGGGTAAAAACATTATGACTTTGCCATCCACTCAGCTTAACTGAAGGAATCCAGCATGATCTAGTTCCGCCATTCATCGCTCCATTCCCTCAGCCATATAGTGACAGTCACTGTAGCGGGGTTCACAGCAGCTGCAAAGTTTGCAAACACTATTGTTTCTGTTGCCTCTCACGAAAGAGTCGTGAAAGACGACCCTTTCCTCCTCAAATGCAAAGTAAATCCAGGCTGTACAGTATCACATCACCCGCCATATTTGTTTTTGTTGACAGTGCCTCCTACTCGCCCGCTTTGCATAGTGCGCACGAAAAATGAGATTTAATCGCAATGCAGACAACGAGAACACATGTAAATACCAGGTATAAATGCAAAAAGGGTGTGATCGGATTGTTTATTTTCTAGATGGCATATCTGGATACAGATCGCATTTTAATGCCAGGTGTAAATGGTCGTTGTGGAGGCAGGAGAGAGCATCCGTTCAATTTCCCCACCCAGATTTTCCTTCTTGGTCCAGGAATTCACAAGCTCGCTTCTGTAGCCTTTTAGGCTACTGCTGCCGTCCGAGTTTGGAGACATCATATCTGAATGTTTTTCTTGAGGAGGTCAGAAAAATAATTTGGTGGGCTACCTAAGAGTTTAATAGTCAGTGGAAACGTTGACGTCCAATCTGTAACCACTTGACTATTGTACTGTACTGATCTTACTGTCCTACACATATTATATTCTAATCTACTCTTATGATATATAACTTTACTGTACTCTGCTGTATCCTATTGTGATTTTGCTCTATTTTGCTGTACTTGGATTTGCCTCTGATTTCATTCCATTCATTCTTTCACTCTACTTATGGAAGCTAGGGAAAGGAGGAAGTTGTCATCACACAATGTTTCTGAGTTATTAGCCTAAGCCAAATTATTTCACACTCTAGTTGTTTGTAAAGTCTGTGAATGGCACTCTGTCTTCCTCACATCTATCTGGGCCAGTGTGTGTGTTCCAGGTTAATAATTACAGACTGTGGCCTTTTACTGTAGCGCTGCCATTCACAAGCATGATAAACCTGCCGCCTTTGACTGCAGTCATAAAGTGCCATCCACTTCATTAAGCCCTTTGCATAATTTCAGTGTTTCCAGTAAAAATGCTTGTAGAAATCGCAGGGTGGGGTAATTTTTGTTTGGTTTTGGAGACCCGTGTTCACTCTTGGGCCCATTCCTGGATCAGTTCCAGTAGGTGTTGCAGTTTAAGACAGTTTCTTATTTGGATCATGATGTGTGGAACATTGTGCCGTAAATGCAATGGTAATTGTTTTGTGGGTTGTTTTTTGTGAGCAGTGAGGCCCAATGATGAATTTTCATTGTCTTCACATTGGTCTAGCTGTGGGGGCAATTTTCCAGCTGTAGCTACATGAATATAACAGAAACACTGCTAATTTGCTCAATTTGGATCCGGGGCTGAAAAAAGTTGAAGAAGCCGTGCCTCAGATGGGATAATGTAAATCCTAACAGCCAACAAGGCCCAGCTGTGGGGTAATGAATAGGAGACGAACCTGTGCCAAAGTTACTTGGCTTCAAGCGAGGAGTTGTGCAAAATGGAAGATTACAAAGAGAAAGTACGCATGGCGTGTCTCTGTTTTTGGGTACCATCTTTGTCTGATTTGAACAATCCTTTCAGTGTGTGTCTTTGTATGTTTACTATTTTTTTTTTAATTGGTGGCAAAACATTCATATCTAATGTAGATTTGAGTTTCCTTGCCTTACCCAATAGTTCCTGCTTTTTCTAATGTCCTGACCTGCTCTCTAATGATAACATGTATGTAACTCTCTTTCTCCTCCAGAGCCGGCTGAGATGAGCGGTCCAGAGGTGGCCAAGACACCGGGAGGCGGGGCTCCGGGGAAGGAAGGAAAGGAGCCGGTGGCCAATGGGCACGCAGGAGAGGGCGGTGAGGCCAACCCATTCGCCGAGTACATGTGGATGGAGAACGAGGAAGAGTACAACAGACAGGTGTGTGCTGAGGGAGGGTCGCTATCTCCTGGCTTGTATCTTTCAGCCAGGGTTTTTCAAAACCGTCTTTATTTTCTACAGCTGAAATGGTTTATTTTGGAGGAAGTATAGAGGTAGCAGCCAAATAGTTTCACTTCCAGGCTTGGTGCCGTTTTTGCTCATATGTGTATTTTGGACATAAAGCAGACAGATGGACTCGCACTACAAGTATTTTCAATTGTTATGGTCCAAATGATGCAATGGAAGCACAGGCAAACCACACGGGCCTGCCATATTACCAAGATAAAGTCCAGACACACACACACACACACACACACAGAGTCTTATCAAGAGGAAGCCCGTCAGAGGTGGAGTCTAACGACTTGATATATCAGCCGCCCTCATCCCCCATCGTCTTTTTTCTTCCCTCATCTCTTCTTTGTCTGTCTTCTCTCCTCTCTTCTCTTTTCATATTCCTCCCCTCCCCCCCATGCTGCCATTTTTCTCTCAGCCCCCATCCTCTCCCTCCTTCCAACTCTACCTTGGCTTGGAAAATCTGACTAGTGTTGTCACAATACCAGAGCCTTGACTTTGACTATCATTACTAAGTTTAATATCTACCAATTCAACACTACTGCCGGCTCAGTTGGATATCCATCTTTTCCGTC
Organism: Centroberyx gerrardi; assembly: GCF_048128805.1. Lineage (NCBI taxonomy): Eukaryota > Metazoa > Chordata > Actinopteri > Beryciformes > Berycidae > Centroberyx > Centroberyx gerrardi. The sequence continues at coordinate 15,755,335 of NC_136019.1, forward strand.
TATGTAAGCCAAATAGTACCATATGTTGCTCCTGGCACCAGTTTTTTTTCAACCAGTTTAAGCGGACTGGGATGCAGCTGAACACACGATGGACTGTTTGCCGCTGTTACCATGTTTTCAGCTGTTTGACTGTTTTTTTACACTGATTGCTGCAGTCCGCTGTCAAGAGCCAGACAGCGGCTCTGTCTGTTCCAATCCTCCTCCTTCCTCTTCAGTTAACTATGCCAATCTGCACTATAATGCCCTCTGGAGGTATTGTGGAACAAGAATGCTTGTGGAAATTGATTGTGATTAATAATAAATACCATCTGAGCTCACCCTCATCCTTCACTCCTCCTTCCTGCTTACCTCTTGATCTTGTTGCTTTGCCCCTTTCTACCTGTCCTGGGCCTTCCTATCAACTCCGACCCTCCTCCTCCTCCTCCTCCTCCTTCCTTCTCCCTGTCCCACTCCCTTGTCTCTCTGCCCTCATTGAAATCCCCCATACATCCAACTCTGCTATTTATCTTGATTTCTCCTTTTCTCCTCCCCATCCTCTCTCGTTTTCTTTTCTTGTTTCCTGTCACGGAGGCCTGCTCTCAGAGTAACTGATGACTGATAACCGTTCACAACTTAACAGACCTTCCTTACAGCGCCCGCCCCCCCGCCCCTCTCTCTCTTACTCCTCCCATACTTTGTCCTTCATCCCTCCCTCTACCCATACTGCATCTCTCACCTCTCACCACCTCCCTTCATCCATGACAGAGATGTTTTTTTTTTTCCAGGATCTGAGGTTATTTGGACACAATCAGTTTTAGAGAATTATGGGAATTGGGACATGTTTCTGCTCGAAACGTGCCTCTGACAAGTGTGTGTTCTCCCATCCATCTCCTCTCTTTGTGCCCTATCCAGCTCTCTTTTTTTCTCTTGCTTAGTTGGATGAGTTGTGTGTTTTAATGCCACCACATGATATTGAGATTTCCCCCCATTTCTGCTGCTTTTTCTCCCTTTCATCTTTGTTTCTCTCCTATCTCTCTAAATTCTTCCCTCTATCCATCTCTCGTCCATCCATCCATCTTCCTTTTCTTCTCCCTCTGTCCATCCACCCCTCTGTCTCTATTTCTCTCTCTCCACCCCCCCCATGCCTTGGTCGTATCCACTCATCTGTCTTTTTTTTCTCTCCCTTATTGCCTCCCAGGTGGAAGAGGAGCTGTTGGAGCAGGAGTTCCTGGAGCGCTGCTTCCAGGAAATGCTGGAGGAGGAGGACCAGGATTGGTTCATCCCGTCACGTGACCTCAACAACCAGGGGGTGGGGCAGCTGCAGCAGCAGCTCAACGGCCTGTCGGTCAGCGATCACCACAGCAACCTGGAGGAAGTGGCGGTGAGACAGATGTATACTTACTTAATGGTTGCTGTTACTCAGGAGTTTAGCGGTGGCACTAAGTGTTCAACGCACCACAGATGTTGTTTGGCTCTTATTTTTGTATCTCACACTGCTTTATTATTGCACTTCTTCTTCATATTTGATGATACTGGAAGATAAATTTACCAACTTACCATTGTGCACTGAAGGGATTGGTTGGACTTTAACCCTGTGTGTTCAGTAATTAGGGGTGCTGCAATGTTTTTAGAAGTAAAGCTAGCTCGTACCGTTCACTAAATATATACATTTTAGATTTATAAATCAGCCATTTAGCAGACGCTCTTATCCAGACAAGACTTGCAATGAGTACAACTGCGACAGTAGAAGAGGCTTCGATTCCTAGATCACCAGAAATTACAAGCAACCAAAATGAAGGAGTGCAAATATTCCTGTGACCTTGAAGACAATTCTCACTTGGTGAAGACAGCAGCTCCCAAAGACGGACTGCAGTATTGTTTCTCTTAAAATAAAGTTGAAACGTGTTCGTTTTTAACAATACTGAGACCTATTTTAAGAGAAACAATGTTGCAGTCCGTCTTTGGGAGTTGCTGTCCTCACTGAGCGAGAATTTTCTACATGTTGCTGTTTTTATTTTTAAAAAAAAAATTTTTTTTTTTATGCACCCCTATCCCAAGAAAAACATTTTGTTGCGCCAGCATAACACTAGAATTCCTGTGACCATGTAAGAGTGCGTGCTAAGAAAAGAAATGGAATAAGAGCTAAGGAGTGAGGTAGACGTGATTTTATTTTAAGTTTGTGATCGAGGAATTGAAGCTTATTCTGCTGTTTTATTCATTATGAGTCATTCTGGATAAAGTATGCTACAGTGTGAGTATGCGTTGTAGCAAACTAAGTAAATGCTGGGCAGATAGGGAAAACATAGTAGCACATAGTAAAACTGTTACCAGTCTTCTCACTGCACAGCAGTTAAGTCACACTAGATAATTTTTTATGCCGATTGTAAGCTCATTTGTACACTGATTAGATGCGGTAAGTTTTTAAAGTTGCATGGAATGTGTTCTCACTCTTCTTTTTCTCTCCCTCCACTCTCTCCAGAGGAAGAGCATCTTGAATCCCGAAGCGAAGGAGTTCGTCCCGGGGAAGAAATACTAGGAGTCCCCCTCACCCCCATGGGGCCTCCGCGCGCACGCATACACACACAAACACGCACACAACCACACACCAGTCCTCGCATATTCTCAGAGACTCTAGCGGCCTCGACCGCACACACACTGATCCTCACACACGCATGCACTCACACACGCTCACACACGTTAAGCCAATGGCGTGCTGGCGGGCCCAGTTGGGGGGTGGGGGGATTTCTTTTTTTTCTCTCTTTGGTTCTTTAATCTTTTTATTTCCTGTTTGTTTCTTGTAAACGGAGGGACATGGGGAACAGGGGTGGGGAGGGGTGTAATACCAGCGGTGCCCTACTGCGGGCGCTAGCTCAACATTGCATTTCGGATTACATTGATGACGTATACAGAGTGCGGCAGATCACATTAATGTCCCCTTGGACCTGAGGCAGCTACCAAGGAGAGATGCCAGGACATAACGTCAAATCGGTTGATCAAAAAAATGACTTCAAATACTAGTAACTTAATTTGTGTTGCACTTTTCTTTAAGTGCTGTTAAAAAAAACAAAAAAAAAAACAATACGATTTATATTGCAAGTACATTGGGGAGTTCTCCTACGAGGCGTTCCACAGTAGCGAGGTTGGAGAATGACTAATATTTCAGGGGACTGTATGGGCTTCTGTTGCTACTCTGTAGAGTCATCGTCCTGTTCAGTCAGACCCGTTAGCATTTCCTCCTATGACGTCATACTCGAGCTCTCTGTGACATCACAGTTCTCGTGCATCTAGAGATGCAGGTTCTTATTTGTATCTGGTGCGGCTCAGTTCCAAACCAAATATAAGCTCCCTTTACCCTTGTTCCCAAGTGATCGGAATAGACCTGGATAAGCGTAAACATGGATGAGAGATGATTATTTTCCCATTTGAGGAAATCCGTGTTTATCTATTGTCAGCTTGTAAGATATTTGGGGCGAGTTTCCCGACTTGAAGAAATCTTGGAATATTTTATTCTAGAGCAAAGGTCAGAGCTGCGTTTGTTGGTTTTGAGAAGGAAATCTGAACCTTGAATAAACTAGCTTAACCTCCGGCTGGGAAACCGACCTTTCTGTTCACAGCGCAATTCCCCAGTTCCATTTTTGGGTTTATGGGGCGTAGTGAACAAGCGCGTTGGAGGGAGTATTCGGTTTGGAACGCACCCACCTTCTCTTTCTGCCGGAACAACTTGGTTTGTCCAGCATCAGATCGAGTGTCCATATCCAAATCAGGTTCTCAAATAGCCTCTCCTCCTTTTTTCTTTTTCTTTGTTTTTTTTTTCATGTTTTTGAGGATGAGGCGTTTTGTGTCTCTACTGGGTTGCCGTAGCCTGCGGTGTCCATTCAGTCCTGTTTGTAGGAGGAACAGCGAGGAGACGATATTGTCAAGGCCGGTCAGAATTAGGCGAGCAACCACGTGGCTGACTGTAACGCCTCCTCGCTGTTCTTCCTCGTCCTGTCGGATGAAGTAGGTTGACTTTTAAGGAAGTTCTTTTTAGCCATCGATCTCTATTGTGGGCTGGGTTTCCCTGAAGTGTCCTAGTGCCAGTATCATCTCTTCCATTGTGAGCCAATGGGGCAAAGTCTGTGTGTGAGGACGCTTTTTGGGAAACCCAGACTCTAATCCACATTAATGATGAATTAACAATAAAGGCTATGTAAAAGCAGAGATTTTATTTTATTTTTTCCTTCCAGTTCTCCACTCTCTTGGCTTGAACATGCTGAGACAATATTGTCACATGGGAGATTAAGGGTTGTGATACTTAAGCTGTGAGAATACCATGGGGTAAAATATGCAACTGTTCACGTGTGGCGCTGACCGTGACAATATTGTCTCATGCATTGTCCCTTTGAGCATTAAGTAGACACTTGTGCACTTTTTCCTCAGATTTAAAAGTATCAGACAGGTAAACGCACTTCTGTCCACCCATGCGGTTTTTGCCTGTTTTCAATATTGGAGAGAAGTATTCAAGTGTTTACTTAAACAGTACAGTAGAGACGGTGAAGCAGAGTTACTTCATACTTCTGTCGGTTAAAAGGAAGCTTCCTTGCATGGTATATATGGGGACGGGCGCTTGGACCACAGCTGTTGAATGGCACCCTGGTTAAGCCAATAGGAATGTCCGCCAGGTGGATTGTACAACATGAAATCATTTTTGGTGATTTTGTTTGAGTTAGATGACAAAGGTCGTTTAAAAAAAAAAAGAGGTCCAGAAGACACAAAAATTATGAATTTCAATACAAAGAAAAAATTCTGAAAAAAGACGAATAAAGATGTTAAAGGCAAATGTCTCATCTCACTCTTTTGTTGCATTCTGATTACTTTACAAGCCGGGTGGACTCTGATGGCTCTATATGGCTGAGTCATCCGCTTTTATTTTAATATTACTGATAATGATGCTATGGAAGTGCTTTTGACATTTAATATTTGCAGTGTTTTCCACCACACACATTTCAGCCTCTTCCCCGTCAGAAGGATGACGGGCTATAGACGCGTGCGCACACACACACACACACACACACACACATTTGACTGTCTCCCTTGGGTGCTTGCCAGTAGATGGTTTACTGCTGTGGTATGACTCATCCTCAGCTGCTGTATCCTGAGGGAAGACAACCGAGTGTGTGAGACGCAGCCTTGACCGCTAGCTCCTTGAGGAAAGGGATTTTTCACATGTCTCGATCATTGGACTTTCAGGTAGCACTCTTGAGCATTTAATGTATTTCTTAGCAAGATACTCTGGTATATTGCTATATTTAAAAAAAAAAGCATATGCTCAGTAAACACTTTTCCCTGGTGAAGATTAAAAAGTGAAAGCTGACATGCAGCAGCTGAACCTCATTTCATATCCAAAACAAGAAGAGCAGGATACAAACTTTTTTTTTTTCCTCCTGTGTATTTAGACATTTGGTTAAAAGTAGAGATGCAAATTTAAGGATGAAGCGCCCAGTAACCAAGAGGAGGAGGATGAAGGTCACTCAGCCAGTTTCCTCATGTGTGTTGGACAGATCTTGGGGCGGGCCAAGTGGAGGACACACACACACACACACAACAGAGGATTAGAGGACAAATATACAGGAATAGAGATAGGATGGAGGGTAGTGATCAATCATACTTTACTACCAAACATGAGGTGAATTGCAAAGCTCATTGGTATCAGGTGAGGAAAAAGCACGGCAATAGTGTGATATTGCTTTCACACACACACACACACACACACACACACACACACACACACACACACACACACACACACACACACACACACACACACACACACACACACACACACAAAACTACCTTAGCATGATGCTGGCCTCGTTGCCAATAAAGCAGATGGCATGACACATAAACACAAAGACATCTTACCTGGAGGGTATGTTTGGTGGTTTTCCTGGTACCTAGTACACACACCGAAAAACAAAACGATGAATCGCACACACACACACACTCTCCAACCACTCCTTACCTTGAAGGTGTAGCTGGCTTGGTACTCTGACAGCAGCGTCTTCCCGCTGGGCACGCTGTAGTGGATGTTGGCCTGGGACAGGGCCAGGGGGAGGGTGCCGGCCCGGGGGACGTGCCGAGGGAAGGCCTGCGCCACCAAACCGTAATTATCGGCGTACTCCGTCTTCCACGCCCGGCTGAGAGAGAGGAGGAAGGAAATGGTGTGTGTGAGAGTCGAGGAGGGAGAGAGCGGGGAAATGACACCGGACAGGAAGGAGACAGAGAGGGAGAGGGGAGAAATATGTGAGAAGAAGCCAGGAGAATTTGGAAAGTGTGTGTTAGAGGGTGAGGAGATGAGTGTGTGTGTGGATGTCTCACCATTCGCGCTGCTTGAGATCAGGCTTAGGGAAGGCGCTCTTTTGTAGTCCAATAGTCTGTCTCAAGGCTTTCTTATAGGGGGTGGTGTCCCCACTCTGAGCATCTAACACACACACACATGCACACACACACAGACATACAATTTTAAGTTGTATTGGTTGTAACACACACTGGTCCAATTGAGCAAAAAAGCCCCATAGTGAAAGATAACTATGTTATTGAGTAATTTTAGGGAAATGGAAGTTAGAATACTGACTTTCCCCTAACCAGCTGAAATTCAAGATGTCATGGGACTGTGTGTGTGTGTGTGTGTGTGTGTGTGACACATGACACATGGTTTTTACCATCTGGTGAGGTCCAAATGACCCTGAAACCCCTGAAAAGTGGCCATGTGTGAGGACCATTTCTTTGACCTCATTAGGAAAAGGCTAATTTTTTGGGTTGGAGGTTATGGGTGAGGGAATGAGTGTGTGTGGTGTGTGTGTGTGTGTGTGAGAGAGAGTTCCTCCCACCTTTGTTTGTGATAATGGCAGTTGAGGCCTGATGGTGGTTCAGTATGCGCTCCAGCCTGGCTGCTCTGCACAGGGAGCCGAGGAAATCCCCATCGTAGACTGGAACTACACAGAATGACAAAACAAGCGCACCTAAAGGTTTTCGTCACACCTTCGTGCAACTACAGAATGGGATGATGAAAACCAAGCTGGCACATTTTTCTCCTCTACTGTTTTGAAGTTGAAATTGTTCTCTTTTCTCCTCTAAGAATCAAAATGGCTGGTTAAACAGAACAGTGAACAACAACAAAAACCACAGGCCACAAAAAAATAGGTTTCCTGCCCCGACTGCATGACCAAAATCAAACACTTCAAAAGGTTTCCTCATTGTTATTATGTGCAACTTAAAGCACGGGGTGATCAGCTGATGAAAATCAAGCACTCCTAAAGTGAAAACTGAACTCCGCCCTCTAACCTTTCTCTTGGTGACCTTCAACCTTCTGCTGTGGCTCCTCTCCTGCCTCCCGCTGCTCCAAAACACTTCCTGTCCATACAGGAAATAGACAGTGTATCAATGCAACTGCAAGCTTAGGTGTGTGTGTGTGTGTGTGTGTGTGTTTTAGAGAGAGAGAGCGGGAGAGAGAGATGGAGAGAGAGAGCTCCTAACCTTCTCCGCCTCCAACGTAGGGCAGTGGGCCTTTCTCTTCCCCCGTTGTCTCCTTGCCAGTCACAGGCACGGCCTCCTTGGCGACCGTCACTTCCGGTGTCCCGGCCTCTCCGGGGGCGGGGCTTGAAACCCCAGTGGAAATGGAAGGAGCGAGGACACCGGAGGGAGGTGAGGAGGCAGGGCGGAGGGAGCGAGAGGGAGGCTTAGAGACAGAGGGCGAGGACGGGGCGACGGAGGAGGAGGAGGAGGAAGAGGAAGAGGCCTGCTTGACATCCTTAGGCTTCAGCGATGGGCTCTGTGGCTGCGTGGTGCCCAAGGAGGAGGCACCGGGAGCGGGGAGGACGCTCACTGAGGCCCCCTTATCTCCCTGGAGGTCTGAATTTGCCTCCAGCAAAGTCACAACGAGCACACACACAATGAGCCATAGGCACTGTTGGTCGTCCTGTAGCAGTATCTACGAAATACGGCCCAAGTATCACTGTCGATCTATCAAACACACACACGCACGCACACACACACACACACACACACACCATAGTCAGCATGACTTGCTGCCATCAGAGTAGTACTGAGACGACAGCCACTCAGTCACACAGAGAGACAGAGAGATTATATTTAGTAAGTTCCTTCTATTTTTATTTTCCCTATGGAGATATTTGCCCAGATGAACACACATAAAAGGGACGGTGTGTGTAACATCAAGAAAAGTGGTGTGATACTGGATCTGTTAACTTTTTGGTATTCATCACACCAGATGTTCTACACTACACACACACACCATGGCTCAGAATTCAGTGTGAAAACCTGTTAGGATGCATTGTAGGAACTTGGTGGGAGTAAAATTCTCTCCATCTATCTATAGTATTTATCTGGCTATCTATCTCTTGTACCTTAGGTGGGGTGATGACTGGGGGTTCAGGTTTGGGTTTAGGCCTGGGGTTCAGCTGGTCGACCTGAAGGGGGCGCTCAGTGAAGGGTTTATAGTCACTCCTGTAAGTGGTGAGGAAACTGCTCCTCGGCCTCGGGCCCGGAGTCTGCAGGGAGACAGAGACAACGTCAGCTGACAAGAAGTCACTGTGTGTGTGTGTGTGTGTGTGTGTGTGTGTGTGAGTGAGTGAGGGCGGTCAGACGTTGCCCAAAGACAGGATTCACACCCTGTTAGGAACAAAAATGTGTTTAAGCACAATGTTTTTGTAACTTTTACCACAGGAAAAAAAGTTTATATCAATCAAGAAAGTTAGGAATTTTTTACATTTCTTCTTCTTCCTAAGAAAAAACTTACAGGAAAATACAAAATTTTCAGATGTCTTACATTTTGTCTTAACTTTAGACAACATCATACTCATGACTGAAATAAGTAGGGATATTACTTCATTACTTGGCTATTATTTTAACAGGTATTGACAATGTTTTTTAAAGTAGAGGCTAGTACTTGTACTTGTATAAAAGGTTGTAATTTGCATGTATTTTATAGTCCTTTTTTAAGTTTAGGAAACATTTGCTAGTTATCCTACAGCTATTGCAAGCAAAATGTTGTAGGATAATAGACATCATGAAACTGTCCACTATAATCATAATAAAATAATATGAAAATAAAATTGCAGTTCTAACGGTGGCGAGAGAACACTAATTATAGGATAGGGAGTCAAATTCGTAGTTAAATTTTAAAACGTTTTTCCGTATTATCTAATAAATCTTTGTGAACCAAGAGAGAGAGAACAGGTAGTGTGTAGTGGACTTGAGAGGATTTTGAGATTTGAGACTATACTGTGGTCTATAAGGGAGAGAGGGTTAGCATGTATGTATTAGTGTGGATGTTAATGCTGATTGATGCGTTTATCTGGTCAGACGGTTGCCTCGAGGCTGCAGAACTAGAGTCTGACAGAGAGAGAAAGAAGTCAGTAACTCTGTGTAGTGCTAGTAACAGTAGTCATAGCCGCAGTAGTCATTTTCTTTAACCTCTATTTGACCAGCTTAGTCCCACTTAGATACATATCCTGCCTCCCAGCTACAGAATAGATGTTATTTCCCTGAGAAAGAGAAAAATCCAAGGGTATTCTACATGTACATACTTGTTACAAACATCTGTAACAAGCAACACACACAAAAAAATCAAATTCCTTTCATCTCAGAGTCTTTACCTTCAGGTGTTTAGAGGAGCTCATCTATTGTGATTATTGTCCGATCCCCTCCTCATTGTATTGTTATTGCTAAACTCAGGCTGAGGAGTCAGGATGTGCAAACTGTCTGGCAGCTAGTGGACGGTTCAGATTGTGATGTCATAATGGACTGAGACACTGGGTCAACTCACTACTGTTCTATTCTGGTGTGTTGTTGTTGGATTTGACAGATTACAGCAGAAAAACACAAGAAATATAGGAGGCAGACTGGGTAATCTGTTGAGCAATGTGACATGGACAGTGCTCCTGAAAAACAGAGTGAGACAAAGTCCAAAATCTATTCAAATGTCTGCTGGCAAAACATGTTCCTATGTCTGCCTGATTTTCTCCTCTTCTAGACCCAAGGCTGTGAAATCCACACGCTACACCGGCTTGTACAAAGTTAATGCTTGATGTTTATTACAAATCTGATTGGCAAATATAAAATCACGCTTCATTATTACAAAATGAATTGCACAAAATGAATTACACAAAGGCTACTGTGTTGTGATTCAAACATATTTTTCCAGAGAGAATAGTAAGTTATATCTAGGCGTATTGCATGTATATGTTTTTACAAAATACAAGAACTTTTCCCTTTTTTAGCCATTGACTCAAACTTGAGAAATGTAGTCTTGTCCTGGGAATTAGGCTTAAACAAACTCACACTCCTATCATGTGGGGACCCACCAGAAATATGCCTGCGACCTATTTTAGGTTCTGCACCATCGCTGAATAAACGCAGACACTGTGCACTGACAGTGCCGCATGGAAAGATGGTGATGTTGCACCATCTACTAGTAAAAGACAGAACTGCAGAAAGCCTGCAAATGAATGGGTTGAGTCTATTTGAGGGGTAAAAATTAAGGCCAAAGGTGTCATTTCTCTGCCTGCATCAAATGAAAGCCCAAAGCAGGGAGGAGTATTTTTAAAACCGATACTGCTATTAAGGAATGTTTAAAACATGTCTTACTTAAAAAAGATATAACAGCAATAAAGTGATGTAGATCACAGATCGAATGGAATCAATTTTCAATCCTCAGTATGTTCTCTGTGAACTCCACAGCATTTTAACAAAAAAGTGCATAGACTTGTAGTGACAGTACAATGACAACAGACTGAATTCCACTGTTGATATTGATGTTGATATTGCTGACATGCAGCGGTCAGTTGCTAAAACAGTATGTTTGACATTTTCCGCCACTGTCACTGTGAAAACTCAGCAGATAACAGTGGAACTCTACAATACATCAGCTGTGTGCTTTGGACTTCAGGTTTACAATTATATTGAAGATAAATTCAAATTGAAATAAATTTCCAAGACTGATTGAGTCCCACGCTACTTTTTTAGTGTGACATCGAAGATTATTGATACGCGGAAAACAAATTTCAGTTGCCGTGTGTACACTTTAATACTGCTGCTCATCAAGAATCAGCAGTATCACTTGTGAGATCAAATCATGTGCTAAACCATTACTATGCAATCATTATAATAATTGTTATTGTCAATAATGCTAATAAGTTGTCTTAATCTATTATTAACAATTTATTATTAACAATTTTGAAGGGCAACTTCACCAGATACATTTTTCCCCCTTAGCTGAACACTGATTGGTTGAGATCTGCGGAATGCGCAGCAGCGCTCTCATTGGCTGCTGTTGAAGGTGTGTCGGTAGAAGACGTTGACGTTGGCTGCGTAGTCCATAGTCACCGCGGCGCCCACGCTCTGAGCCCCGAGGCTGGCGCCGCCAAGCGCTGACGACTGCTGCAAAGTCAAGAGGCTGTAGCCACGGAAACGGCCCTTGAACTTTCCAGATGACGCCACGCTGGCCAGGACCTCGCTGAAACCTGGTGACAGAGAGAGAGAGAGAGAGAGAGAGAGAGAGAGAGAGAGAGAGAATGAAAGAGAAGAGTAAGCACCCAAAGAGAGAGGGAGGAAGGAACTGTTCATCCTAATGCCAGGATTGTGAGAGGAAATAAAAAAAAGCTCTTTGGATTTCTACAACTTCTCCTCTCTCTCCTGCAGGGCTAAAATGAAGTGAAGGTAAGTGGAGGAGGTGTTTGGCTGTGTGAGGCTGCAGCAGCACTGACCTGGCTTCAGAAGCTCCCAGCTCTTCCACACTGAGCCCACACACAGGATGGGCAGACCGAGGTCACCAGCCAGCAGAGACTGACAGGGAGACAGAGAGAGAGAAGAAGAAGAAGGAGAAGAAAAAAAGAGAAGGAGAAATAGGGGAAGGGAGAAAGGGTGGGGAGCAGTTGCATTGCAATGAGAGCTGTACAGTGTCAGGACTTTGAATTTTGATATTGCAAAAGAGGGGATAGTGTGTGTGTGTGTGTGTGTGTGTGTGTTACCTCCTGTGCTCTAGGTAAGACTGCTTCCACATGTTTTGCCAGGGCTTTCCCAGCCTGAGTGAACACATACTGACAGAGAGCATCCCCTGCCTTTGCACCTACAACACACACACACATATATACTGTATATATATATTTCTGTTACGTTTCCATTTTGTCCTATGAATCTTCCAGTTTTGCTCTGTGAATTTCCCCATGCTCCCTCCCCCTCCAAGCACAACCAAACAGGAAGTGATGCGGCGCGTACCTTCGGCCAGCTTCCTGCAGAAGCCGGCGAAGTGAGACTTCTGGAAGTTTCTGTAGAGGTGCGGCAGCATGCCCATCAGATCTGACACCTGACATGAATCGTACAACGCATTTTTTCACAAAAAGTATATTTTCACACCATGCTACATAGGAAGTGAGGCTGGTGTCGTTTACCTGACTGGTACTTAATTCTCTAACATATCCAGTGTGAACATAATGATTGTGAATGTGCTTTAATCTGCACTTTCCCTCTCAAATTTAGATTGGGATTATAAACGTAAAACATATTCTTCCAAAAGCTATAAACTCTGATTGTCTGACTCAGAGAGTGTTGTTGCCCTCTGACCTGGAAGTATTCCTCCATGGCCTTTCTGACATACGTGACGTCATGAGGAGGAGCGGCCAGGTTGTCTTTGGCATCGAACACCGTCTTCACTGCTAAATGAGAAATCCAGAACGCTGAGAGAGAGAGAGAGAGACAGAGAGAGAGAGAGAGAGAGAGAGAAAGAGAGAATTGAGAGTGTTAGAAGGCATCAGTGTCCAATCAATTCAGTTAAACCATATGAATACAACTATAAATTATTCAATTCTGCTGTATAGATATAAATATAAATATAAATATAAATGCAGTTTGTTTTGTGTTGTATGTCTATGTGTTGGCATGGTTACCTGCTCCTTCATCGCCCATCATGTGACCCCAGCCTCCACAGCCGATCTGAGAACCATCGGGATTGACCAGCTTACAGTTAGAGCCCGTCCCTGATATCAGCACTATTCCTCCTAGAGAGAGAGAGAGAGAGTAGTGACAAGTTAAGCGGAGCTGATTGATATTACATGATAATAAAGATAATTATGTAGATTTCATTATGCCATAAAGCTAGGAGGGACACACCATGATTAATATCGCAATTATAAAACCACACTTAAGGGAGTAAAGTATCCAGCCTCTCTCTCTTTTATTGTCAGGGTCACGTTTTAAACTATTCTTCTGAATATCTTTGAATTGGTATGGTATAGATATACATTTATTAGGTATAAAAATATCTAAAATGTCAATTTATTTACTATAAAATACCTAAAATGTAAATTTTATATGCTATAAAAATACCTAAAATGTAAATTGATATGGTATAAATGAACTAAAATGCAAATTCATATGTGTTACATTAAAATATATGTTCATATAAAAATACCTAAAATATAAATATATACACTACTAAAAAGCATTTGAGTTTAATTCAAACCCAAATGCAGGCCACTTCCTACACGTGTCTTCAGCACAGTTCAAGTTCGAGTTGTGTGCTGACACATGATGACTAAAGAACAAGGAAGTGAACAGCTGGTTACCGCGGTCGCTGGCGGTTGCCATGGCACCGATGGCGTCGGTGGTGATGAAGTAGTCCTGGCTGAGGCTGGGGAACCGTTCCTTCATCTGAGCGATCAGCCTGTCTATGGCGTCCTTCTGTTCCCCCCCGCTCAGAGACATGCCCTGGATACACACACACACATCAGAAATCAATCAACAAAAGAAAAACATCAAACACAATTAATAATTATCACAACAAAAATGGCAAAATTAGAAGTACTGACAATACAGTTTGACTGACCAATGAGCGGAGCGGTGTGTTGGGATCTAGCCCCGCCTCCTTCTTGGCTCTCTGGACCATGTCGTTAATGGTCTCAATACATTTATCCACCCCCACCAACTGTAACACACACACACACACACACACACACACACACACACACACACACACACACACACACACAATACTTTACTTACTTACAATTATTCAGCCAACAACATGGTTGGGTATTGCAAATTAATACCAACAGATACTGTATTGATTTTTGATTAATTTTAAGGCATCAACTGGTATCAAAAGGCACCAAAAAGTTTTAAAATGCTGTATTGAATGAGATCAGGTTTTCTAGTTTATGGGCATTTATATGGATTATTGAGGAAAATAAATCAATCAAGTGTGGTATAACTCCTTGATTCCTTCACCCACCCATCCATCCTTCCTTTCCTCCCTCCCTTCACCCATCCATCCCTCCTTTATTTCCTACTTCTATCCACTCCTCCATCCCTCCTTCCACTCACCCAGTGGTTGGTGGACGGTCCCTCCGTCTCGGCCAGGATCCTCCCATCTACTGCCACCAACACCGCGTTGGAGTGGGTCCCTCCACTGGAGAGGGGGAGGGGGGGCGGGAGAGAGAGAGAGAGAGAGGGTAAGGGAGAAAGAGAGAGTGAGAGAGAGAGAGAGAGAGAGAGAGAAAATGAACAGTCTGAATGTCTCTTTACTGTCAGAAATATGAAGCAGAGCCTCACCAAAAATTGTCATAAATGCCACAACCTGAGGGACAGTAGGTGACCACGACAGACAGACAGACAGACAGACAGACAGACAGACAGACAGACAGACACACACACACACACACACACACACACACACACACACACACACACACACACACACACACACACACACACAAACACGTCAGCAGTCCCTTTCTAGCTGTCATCAGATATTTAACCCATACGTTGACAACGGACAGAAAAAGCTTCCTTCCTGAAAGTACTCAAGATTTCCGACTGAGAACTGCACAAAACCACGAATAACAGCCCGAATCTTTAAACAACCGACACTCCGCTTGGCTAGCATCAATTGTTCATTCACAAAAATAGTGTTTGTAAAGTTTTTGTTTCATATTTAACTCGTTCTCACCCCTCTACACCGCCGAACACAGCTGCCATGTCTCTCTTCCTGTTTTGGACCAGTCCAGTCGACTGCGCAGATCTCGCGAGATTGTCAGCTGAGCTCCAAGTTGCAATGCTGAGCATTGACCAGTAGATGGCGTTTGTCTGTTCTTTTTCAGAAGGAAATTGGTCTCTGTTTGTGTGTGTGTGTGTGTGTGTGTGTGTGTGTGTGTGTGTCTCTCTGTGTGTGTGTGTGTGTGATGGCCCACATCCTGTAAAAACATAGGGATGTCTGCTGAACACCACAGTGAACTGGCTCTTAATGCTGATTTCTAGCTTGTCAGGATATTTCAAGTGATTAATTATTAGAGGGTGCCTGGGGGCTGCAAATCATTTCACAGCAACACCTCCAACAAAAATCATTTCACATTACAGACACATGTTTATATACTAGACATAAATTAGTTAGGGGTTCACATTTTCAGTAACACTTTAAACCACCAGGAGGCATATCGCTTCTACCTGTATTGATAAACTTTTAGTAGTGACCCACCAAAAAAGGCCTGTGACCCATTTTGGGCCCAGAGCACATATTGGACTTCCTACTTGACTCCAGGGGATTATTGCAAACGTCCAATACAAAGGATGAGCAAAGCCACAGTGAACACATGACAGCCCAGATGACAAAGCTGGTGTCAAATCAACTGATCAATTTCACAATACACACAGACAGACCATCTTTTCTAATAGCATAATCCACCACAGTGTGTGTGTGTGTGTGTGTGTGTGTGTGTGTGTGAGTGTGTGTGAGTGTGTGTGCTCGGTCCCATAACAAAAAAACCCATTACACCTTATAATATTCCTTATGGTGTGTCTGTGGTAATCAATAGAAGGTTTATAATGACTTTATATATTTTTTTGTCTCCTATGATATTGCTATAATATTCCTACAATATTTATATAGTGACTCATAGTGTACATGTGTACTCAATAGTGAATCTACAGAGATCTAATGGCATATTCCCCACAGTGACTTATATTTTTGCTGTGATATTTTTATTGTATCCTAAAGTTTATTATAGGATTATTGTAGCTATTTCACGTCAGGATGTAGCCTTTATTTGCGTGAAACCGCGCGTGATTTACAGCTGATATCTTCACACTGTAGGAAAAAAAACTTCTAAAAGAGAGAGAGGAGGTGGGAGGAGAGGAAGAGAGGAGGAGAGGGAGAGGAGAGCGGCTCGGAGCGCTCACCACGCGCCGCACACTCCTCCAGGAGGAAGAGAGCTGCGTCAAGCCACACAGAGTTAGCCACAACAATACCGGATATTAGGCGATCGGCCCTTAAAAATAAAAGCTTAAAATGATCACGAAATGTATTTGCATTTACAACAGATTCCTCCTTAACTATATTATTTATTTGTACTTTATAAGTTTGTATCGTTCTGAAATAGTATTCGGCTCATTACTCAAAGCAGCAATATTGCCTTCTCTATTACCTTTAAAAGTGTTAAAATCCATTTGCTTGATATGATCAAAGTAGTGGGAGGAAGTTCACTTTTCTACCATTTATCATCTAAGCTAGCTCGGTGTGAGAGGACAATGACTAATTCTGTCTAAAAAATAGGGAGATGGAGATGAGATGCTGTTTTTGGATAATTCAACTTCAATCTGATATTTAAAAAGGGGTCGTGACAAAAGTAACAATTTATTATTGGACTGTAATTTTATTATTGAAAATGAAATGGTAATTTGTTGTATTACTAACCCTGCAACCTGGAAAAGTAATTATATCACATTACTGAGCAGCATGTTGCCACCAACAAACACTGATCAGAAAACATATACTGCGTGTTCGTCATCCGTGCTTTTATTTTGAAAGTTGTGACCGGATGTCCTATGCTAGTTATTGTGCCTAGCTTGCCGCTGTCGAACCCTGGAGGGAGCGGCGACAGCCAGGCGACCCACCGACCACATTTGGACATTATTTAACTTTGTCAAGACCACCCAGCACCGTCTCGGGCCTGTTTACCTCCACCATGACACCACTAACTGTCTGAACGCGTTGTGTCAGATGCGTTTTACCAGCTGGCGGGCGGAAGTGAGAGAAGGGGGAAGTTGTTGGGGGACATAGGAAAAATAATAAACCCCCAAAAGAGATTTCTTCTGTCAAGTTCAAGTCAAAGCTCGCCTTTCGGGAGGAGGGCGAGTCCTGGAGGTTCGGGGGGATGGACACCCACGTCAAAGAGGGACAACTTTATGTGCAGCATCAAAAGTTTGGAAAGGTAAGCAGTTATTTTAGTTGTGGTACGGCTGTTGCGTTGACAGAAATTACCCTGACGAAGAAAAACTAACAGTAAACCTTAGGAGGATGCTACACAAACATAACAAACCTGTACGTCCCTATAGGAACGTGATCTATTAGGAGATAAAATATTCCATTAAGCACGGTAATGCCGCTATAAATTCAGTATTATGTTCCACAGACACACTAGTAGCCTCTAGGAATATTATAGTGATACCACAGGAGACAAAAATACCATAAAGTATGATAAAGTCACCATTAACTCGCTACTAAATACCCCAAAACACACTTTAAGCCCCTATAGGAATACTATAGGAGCATTATAGCGATATCATAGGAAATAGAAAGCGCCATAAAGTATCGCTAGTAAGGTCGCTAGTAACTGCTGAGTAACACAGAGGCACTGCAAGCCCCTATGGGAGTATTACGCGGATATTACAGTGATGTTTCCTTAGGGAGATGGCAAACACGTCCTATTGTGTCCTGGAAATGTTGAATTCCCAAATAAGTGACGTTCGCAGTCTGCTATTCCAAATTGTAAACCAGCAGGGACCATTCTACGTCATGACAAATAGCGCACATATTGGTGCAATTACAGAGCAGTCATTGTGCCCAGTTGCTTCAAAGACAGACCTAGATGCAGAGCGAGCCAGTTATCTAAGAGCTGCACGGACCCGGGCTCGTTTTGATGTGGTGGTCGGTGCAAACCTGCTGTGCGTGTGTGTGTGTGTGTGTGTGTGTGTTTATGAGCTGATAGTACACTTTAATAACAACAAGTGCAAATGCAACAAAACCCATAAAACCAAAGTGGGCTTAAGTGTCTTGTAGGAAAATAGGATAGAGAGTGAGAGAGAGAGTGTGCATTGGAGAGTTGTTTTTGTTGTTGTTGGTGGTGGTGGTGGTGTGTGTGTGTGTGTGTGTGAACTGATGACACACAAGAAACCCCCAAAGATCCCGGTGCTTCTACCTCATTCTGACAGTGTGTTTAGGCTACGTTGAAGTGTGTGTGAGTGGCCTTGCCTTGGAGTGTCTGTGTGTGTGTGTGTGTGTGTGTGTGCACTCCTGTGTGTGTGTGTGTGTGTGTGTGTGTGCTCCTGTGTGTTTGTGTGTGTGTCAAACGACAGCGAAATGGGCAAGGAAGCAGAACTCTGAGCCTCTGCTAAGCTGAAGGGGTGTGTGTGTGTGTGCGTGCGTTTGTAGTTTACTCCAAACTATTCGGCCTTGCTGTGGCATGTGTGGAAGTTGTAGGAGGTTTTGGACTTTGTGTGTGTGTGTGTGTGTGTGTGTGTGTGTCAGTCCTTGGCCTCAGTGCAACCTTGCCTTGGTCTCAGAGCATTGGATAAGAACTCATCAACTCCCTCCGATTTGTAAGAGACTCTTTGTCTCTCTCTCTCTGTCTCTCTGTCTCTCTCTCTCTCTCTCTCTCTGGTCATATGACAAGGACCAACAAAACATTCTGGCCTTGTTTCCTGCTCTGAAATTACCAGTCCTCAATGGATATTCATACTCACACAACAGAGTTTCAGTGCCTTTCGGAATAGAGAAGATATGAGTAGAGCGGAGCGGCACAGAATACAATAGAAACGGAACTGAAGAAATCTCCACGCTTAGAAAAAGACCATGTTTTGTGTTTTAGAGTGCAGCAGAGGAGAACATCAACACATTGAATTGAACCGAAAAGAGCAGAATAGAACAGGAAGCTGAACATCGGCTCATCTGAAAGTGTTGAAACTGGTGTGAGGTCTGTTGGGTGCATTATGCAACGTTCAGAGCTGTCAGTGGACACACACACACACACACACACACACACACACTCACACACACGCTTGTTCCCACGTGCATGGTCGGAAAATGTGACTCAAGAGTGTAGTGGCAACGTTTTCTGTTTCTGACTGTTGTTTTATGATATTCATATACTCATATTAGGCTTATTACACTGTCTCTACACTCCATACACTGTTATTACACTATATACACTCCATGCACTGTTATTATACTGCATCTACACCCCATACATTAATATAGTCCTTTGAAAAAGTAATTGTTATGCATTCTCTCGCTGGACTAACTTCTGTTTAATAAAAGAATAACAGAGAAATTAAACTATTTTTCAGTTTAACCCGGATGCCCAGGAACCCTCTCACAGACTGGAGGTCACAGATAAAAACATACCTATCTGCTGACGTATGATACTGAAATACAAAGGCATTCATGACATTCAAAACATGAAACACGCTCCCAGTCTCAGCCAATCAGAATGGTGTGATCAGCAGCGCCGTTGTCCAAGTATGCCAAATATTTGTGGCGATGCGGTCAGAGCTGTCTGAATTTCAAGTTGTGCTTGATGAAAGAGTTCCGCAGTTCCTGCTGTTGTAGTTATAGTTATAGTTATAGTTATAGTTTTTACATTCATACAACAGTTAGTTTCTTTAATTCTTGCGTCTAGAATGTTGTGTTGCAGCAGAGTGATGTGATGCAGCATGATTTAGTGAGAAGTGTGCTGTCCGTACCTGCATCTGCTTGTCTGACCCCCCCCCCCCCCCCCCCCCCCCCCCCACACACACACACACACACACACACACACACACACAGAGCCAAGCTGCTTGGACCTGCAGCTTGTAGTCTTCCTGCATCCTGGAGCTACAAAATACTTTTAATCACCCCGTTGTTGGCAGTTGTTGTAATTTCCTACTAATAGTGAAGGCTACAGATGTAGGCATGTTAGCTGATCCCTTATCAGTTCTCAAAGACAGCTTCACCCAGGAGCTGGCGGCCACATGCACAGACAGGGCGTGTCTGTCAGGGTGAAGTACTGTTGAATACCCTGAGGCTGCCTGATTCATAGAGACAGCCATTATTTGTTGGAAGTAATAACTGCCTAATGGGTTAATAGTTTTATGGTTTACCCAAACAAACCGGAAACATAAAACGCATCACTTCCTGTGCGGCAGAGGATTTTTCCCGGGAAAGAGCTACCAGACACCAGGTGTTTAAACAGCAAATGGAAAAGCTTTCATGAACTGGCTATAGGTTGAATCACTGTTGTGTTATAGAGCAGCAAAACGGACAATTATATGAAAATGCTGCATATTTTTACTGTAATTAATGTACCACATTGCCATCTGATGTATCAAAATATATTGACATGGAGCTGTCAGGCTAAAATTCTCCCATTCTGTGGATTTCCAAGAGAGTAACCCAAAGGTTAAGGTCGCTGTAGTCTGACTGAAGTGTTTGTATGAGGGTGTTTCATTCAGATTTGGGCTCAATCTGTCCCAGTACTGGACTATCAGGCCACGCTGCACTTTACTCCACATTCTGCTCTATATACTCATCACAGTACTCTACTACTACTCTGCTGGAAACATGCTAGATGTTTTAGTTTGTTGGCACAGAGGAGGAGGAAGACTGAGGTTAGGGCAGCAGATCTGTGGTCAAGACAGTGGTCTCTCTCTCTCTCACACACACACACACACATTTCCTCTCTGTTTCTGTTAAATACACATTCATGAGTACACACAGACACACACACTTCCTCTGTTTTCCCTCTCTCTCTCTCTCTCTCTAACACACTTTAATGAGGACACATACACTCAGACACACAGACATAAATTTTCTGTCTATTTCTCTCTTAAGCACACAGATACATGCACCCACCCAAACACACACTTACTGTGGGTGTCACTGAGGTCTGTCTGTGGCCGGTGGGAACGTGTAAGAAACACGATAAGACCGAAGATTCTGTGTTTGAGCCACCAGTGTGTGGATAATGTGTCCATTTGGATCTGCATTCATACAGAGTGTACAGTGCTTTTTTAAAGGGAAGGTTAATGATTACTAGATGCCCAACTGATTGATCACTTACCAAGCTCTGTGTTAAAGGGACAGTTCAGGATTTGTAGAAACCTGTTCTATGGATCAGTAATGAAGCCCTTGAGCTCCCTCCTTTACACCAGAGCCTTTCAGAACCGAACAATGCCGCTGTCCCAACGGTAAACGTCACCTCTGACAGCTTGCTGTGGATCAGACAGATAAGGAGTGACAAAAATCCCCTAAAGCAAGCAGCTGCCCAATGCATTGGCGAGGAATCCACCCCGACACCATAGTTTTGGTTGTTGAGGTATGGAACAAAGATATTAAAATCAGCAAAGAGCCGTTAGTGGTGAAGTTTCACTGTGTGGGCCCTGCAGGAATGAATAACTCCACTGTTTTCTCTGTTCTCAGATGAATAGCCCAAATTCAGCCCATATGATTAGATAAGCACAGTGTTGTCAAAGATGGGTGGGGCGGCAGGGGGCCTAGTGGATGAAGATACTGTCTTTTAACTGGAGGACCCAGGTTTAAGCTCCCAACCTGCTGAAGTGTCTTTGAGCAAGACACTGAATCCCTACCAGCTCCAGAGCTGCTGTTATGTAACTGAGCCTGACCTCTGATCTCCATGTGGCGCGGGGAATAGAGAGAAGACAGGAATCATTGAAGTATCACACTATCTTAAAGAAAGCTGAAGAAACACATCCACTGTGAAATATGTTTTCAGTAACTAAAGGTATTTACAAGCTGACACAGAAAGCCCAAAGTGAAACAGCAGAAATCCTGTTGTCAGCCTTATGCCAGAATATGATCAGCGGGTCTCCAAATAATACAATAGTGAATGCGGAAAATGTGAAAATGGAAAGGAAATGTTTGAGATTGTAGACTCTGAATCTCATACAATGACTTAACAGTGAAAACACATCCATTCAAAATCAGAATCACGTTATTTGTCATATGTAATAAATGATTTCAAAACAAAATCACTACCTCGCTTTACTACCAAGGTGCATGAATTGGAAAAAAGTAGAAAAGAAGAACAAATTCAGCAGCTCTTGGAGGCTCGAGGTTTTCATGCACCGATATCTTTGTACATGCACAGGAACTGGTCTAGGTGTCATTGGTGCTGAGGTGCAATGTATTAACACAGGACACACACTGACACACATACACACATGGTGTGAGGCCAACAGGACGTCATGTACAGACAGGACAAGACATGCAATAGACAGTAGACTGCACATATCAGTACAAATATACATTAAACCTTCAGTCACTATGTGCATTCAGGCAGCATGGCTTACACCAATGATTCTCAACCTTTTTCATATCAAGGACCCCTAACTTAGTACACATTAGGGGCCAGACCCCCATTTGATGAGATTTTGTCTCTCGGACCCAAATCTGAGAATTTTATTATTGTTAGATATGATTTTGTCCAGAATTCCACTTCTATGTGTATTGTAGGTAGAGGGATAACAGTGAAATTATGACGAAAATAGTCATTCTCCTACATTCTCTAATTGTGTTAAAGTTTTTTTCCGGAGACCCCTTGGAGACCCCTCTATAGGACCCCTGGTGGTCCCCGGACCCCACGTTAAGAACCACTGGCTTACACTATAGTTGCAGCTGTAGAGCGCAGTGTATTGAACCAGTGAGAAAGTCATATTGAATAGGATGAGGTGTACGATATAAATTAAGATGATAAAGTGTGGAATTTCACAAACATATGTAAGTTAGGAAAATGAAAGCATCGCTAATCAATGCAGACAGTATTGGTCCTTCTGTCACATTTCCCGCCCTTCCTTCTTTGGAGGATGCGGTAGAACAGTGTCATTGTTCTCAATATAGCAGTTTCAGTGCTAACAGTGAACTTAACGCTCAATATGACAATGACAAGGTCATGTATTGTTTTAGTAACGTTGCAGCTGCAGAAAGGGGATGAGATGGACATACATGCAAGAACGCAGTCGCACACGCACACACACACACACACACACAGATGCACACACGTGAACAGGCGGGACATCATTGAGGAAGTTTCTCTCTCTCATGGTTTCATGTGGCATCCATTTGCATAAGTTCCACTCAGTGTATTAGTGGCAGATAACGGTCTGTTGCCTTTTATGGAATAGCTGTCTCACATACAGACACCAACACACACACACACACACACACACACACACACACACATAGACGCGTGCACCACAACAGGGCTTATTGTTTTAATTGTACTGTATACATACTGCACAAGTACATACGTGTATTTAGTGCACAGTTAACTCTTCAGTGTGTGTGTGTGTGTGTGTGTGTGAGTGCGTGGCTGCAGATGGTCCAGAGCACCCCAAGAGAAAAGTAAAAATGACACAAATGCACACACACACACACACACACACACACACACACACACACACACACACACACACCTGGACTCAGAAGAAGGAAGCAAAGAGAATCCTGGGTAATGGCAATCCCACACATTTCCTGTCCTTTCTGGCAGTTACTTTTAACGGGCCGGTGTATGTGCATGCGTATATGGGTGCATGCATGTGTGCATCTGCATATGTAGACTTGTGCAACCTTGTGAGTGTGTGTGTGTGTGTGTGTGTCTGTGTCTGTGTGTGTGGGCGGGTGACAGACAAAGAGATTAAGCCTGTATGTAATGTATGTATTTCTGTTCTTGTCTGTAATTTACAAATATGTCACAACTGCAGTTCACTCCTCAGTGGTTTGTGCTTATTACCAAATTACACTGACTGTCAGCTAGTGTGCAGCAAATACTTACACACCCTGTGGCTGCAGTGATATCAGTTCCATCATGCAAATACCATAATTACAGCTTACTCTCTCTCTCCTTCTCTCTCTCTCTCTCTCTCTCCCTCTCTCTCTTCTCCTATTTGCTTGCTGTGAATAATGGTGACACATTAGCTCAGTTGTCTTGCTGTAAAAGAGTTAGTGTAACAGTTATAAACAATAGTCAGGCTGTGTGTACTGGTGTTAGTTTTTAGCGATAACGCCTCCCTTGTAATGAACATCCAGCCTTGTCAAATCCAGGAAGTTCTATAGTGTGAGTGGCTGTTGGGTCAGCTGTTGCACTGAAGGGCGATGCAGACAGATTGATAGGCAATAATTGGGCAATATACTGCACAGCTTACAAATCATGTGGATAAGCACCAGTCTGCTTAGAAGCCATTTCTCGAATACATTAACTGCATTAGTATTGCAGTAGTGGCCATGTTAGAAGTCTGTATCCTGCATTAGTACTGCAAAAAACATCTAAACTTCCAAAGTCCAAGGAGTAAGACGTCACAGTACTGGACACACCGTTTGATTGACAGGTGATCTGTGGGAAGAGCGCTGAGCAATAAAGATGGACACAAAATCCAAAACATGAGGAACTTGCGGATTACCACTGTAAAGGAACACACTAAAATAAGCTCTTTGATCAATTTACTGTTGTGTAACAAGAAACGTGTGTGTGACTGAATGAATGAGTGTTTGTTGTTACCACACATAGTATTACTGTAATCCGATTTTTACTTGTTCCAGCAATTCTTTTTTTCGTAATCTTGCATGCAGTGTGTCATCATGTCCATTGTTGGCATTGAACAGCTGGGAGAGAAATTACACACACACACACACACACTCGCAGGCTCCCAGCTGTGCGCCGTATTGTCCAGTATTGCGTGCCATGCTGTTTGTCCCCGAGGAGGAAGAGGTCATTGTTAGCTGCTGCTTCCCCACTGCTGGCTACAGGCTTGAAATACCATGACACAGTCACCTAGTTTCGTTCGTATTTCTGTATCATGCGACGACCTCGACCATTTGAGGACCACAACACGCTTTGAAAAGACACACAAATTCACAGTAAGTTAACGAAGGTTTGGAAATGACACAAAACTTAGGAGCAGCAAATAAGCGGTGTATAAGGCCCAGAATCACTTAACCTAGGGAAATGAATGGAGACTTATGTGTAATCCTAAGAGAGTTTAGAACATGTATAGTGACCCAGACACACTGGATGAACATATTTTTCTTATTCCCGCGGATAAGTGGCCAAACATCACGTCGAAATATTTCCAGCGCAGCAAGAAGTTTAACAGAACATGGGTGGGACGGGTCCACTTGGCTTAGAAACAGAGCTGGTCTCAACTCGGATCGCAACCGAGACGCGTTCCTGTTCCCATCAGTCTGAAAGCAGTCACACCGAGACCAGCGCCAGATAAACATCACAAACGTAGCCATATTTTGTTGTCTGTTGCCATAGTCACTTCCTTCGCGTGCCTTTGCCCGCTGTACCCTCGGTTTCGCAACAGATTCTCAAAAGGACCCAGTCAGAAAGCGAGGAAGTAGAAGTAGGCGAGGCAGGCTGAGGGAAAGTGGCAACAACAAAAACAGTAAATTACAACACAAAGTTGGATTTTCCATTTTCCACTGTTTGTAGTATTGGTGTTTCAAGGGAAACTTGTGGTTTTGGTTACACACCTTGTCCTTGGTTTGGTCCCAGGTTTGGTTCTAGTGAAGGTTGCATGAAAACATTTGTCATTTGGATAAAAAAAATGCAGACGACGACGCACTGGGCCCTGGGACTTGTTTTGGTTTTAGTTCAAACTTATTCTTGTCTCTAACTGAGGATGTGACTAATGCTGTAGCTGCAGTCCACTACTGCTGACTGAATGTGGAGGAAACGCTGGTGTGTGCCATGGAGATGAGTCAAACTATACTGGATTTATCATCACATACGTCCTGCATTAGGCTTCAGTCAGTGCCTGAGAAGTAGTAGCCTGGTAAAAGATACCATCATCTTCAAACTGTAGCGCCTCCTCTCTCTCTCTTCATCAGTATTTAATTATTTGCAGCTAATTATAGATCTGATTTTCCCATTGCTGTCTAAGCAGGGAGAACCCACATGGAAACGGGTTTTCCCCGTCCTAGACAGCCATGAAAAGGCCATGAGATCTGTCCCAAAGCATTACGAATCACATTTTTGCTCTTTTGTCCGCCCCCATCCCCTCTTTCCTGTCGTCCCTTTCCCACCAGAAATAGAGGAAGAATCCGGGTTTGTCCTCTACCCTTTTTGTTTAGGTTTCGCTTCAGGAGCGGGCCTCTGACATTGTGCTTTCCTCCCTCAAGTAGTTCCTGGTTTCCTAATCTCAACGGTGCCAAAATAGTTTGGTTTGGGATTTCAAAGTTTGAAACAAATTGAAAAAAAGGGGAAAAAAATACAAATTATGCAGGTGAGATATAAAAAATAAGGGGAATCTCACCTAAAAAAATGAAGAAGTCAAAATGTTTGGTTACAAGAGGACTTTGTTTTTTGATTTCAGTGGCAAGGGCCCTAGCCTAAGAAATTTCTTTTCACTTTTGGATCATGGGTTGAATAAAAAATATATATTGTACAGTAAATAATTGATTGATTAAGTCTTCTTCTCTTTCTCTCCATCACCTCTTCCTTCCCGCCCATCCAGAAATGGAAGAAGAACTGGTTCGTCCTCTACCCCGCCAGTCAGAGCGGCATCGCCCGCCTTGAGTTCTACGATTCGCCCTCGGGCGGAGGGGGCGGGGCCGGCGGCGGCGGGGGGGGCGGGGCCAACGAGAAGACCCGGAAGCTGGATAAGAAGATCATCCGGCTGTCGGAGTGCATCTCCATCCTGCCGGCGGTGACGGAGAGCTGCCCCAAGGACAACATGGCGGCGTTTTGCGTGGAAACCAACGACAAGACCCACGTGTTCGCCGCCGAGAAGAGCGTCACCACCGAATGGGTGGACAAGATGTGCGAGATCGCGTTTCAGGTGCGTTTACCCCCTTCTCCCCTCATCATCTGGACTGTTTTGAGTCCAGGAGTGTGTGTGAAGTCCAGAGAAGAAGAGCGTGATAATGAGACAGAGGGAGAAAATATTTGAGATCAGCTGCTAAGTACGGAAGAAGAGAGGTGCGTCTGCTTATGTCCGTGTATCTGTGCACTTTTGTGTGTGTGTGTGTGTTCATGGCGAAAAAGAGAGTGACCAGGGAAGTGGGTAGATGAGAGTGCGTGTGTTTGCTTCAGGAAATAGTGTTTGGAGGGAGGCAGTAAGGTGTGAGATTTTCAGGTATGAGCTTCCTCTGTGTGTATGCGTGTGTATGCGTGTGTGTGTGTGTGTGTGTGTGTGTTTTGTCCTTATAGTTTTTGTTCTGTTTTTTTTTGTATGTGACCAAACTACTGAAATGTTTAAAAGAAGAAGAAAGACGTCTCAATTTGTTCTCGGGTTGAAAAAGCTGAAGAACTTCTGCTTTAAATTGAGCTTTTCATTGGTTTTGCAACTATCTTTGTCTTCTCCCTTGATAGTTGTTAATATGTGTGTGTGTGTGTGTGTGTGTGTGTGTGTGTGTGTGTGTGTGCAGTGTGTACTGCCTGTTGATGCTACTGCCAATCTTCCACATTTTCCCACATGCTCCTTAAGTGTCTATACAGGCTAAAGCTGTTACCGCGCACGCAC
>NC_136019.1:15785380-15862880 GCF_048128805.1 Centroberyx gerrardi
TTGTATATATATATGTATAAGACCCCTCTCCCTCCCCCTCTCTCTCTCTCTCCTCTCTCCGTTCTTCTCGTCCTCCAGGTGATGTTCTCGTTTGAGGCGGGCCGCCGCTGCGACTCGGGCCCCGGCAGCTTCACCTTCGAGACCAAGCAGGGCAACGAGATCTTCCAGCTGGTGGAGCAGGCCATCCAGTCGCAGAAGGCGCTGGCCGAGGAGCGCCACCTCAGCTGCCCCGTCAACTTCGACCCCGACTGCCCCTCGTCGCTGCAGCACCTGCGCAACATGGCCGCCGGCGGGGTTGCCATGACGACGGGAGGAGGAGGAGGAGGAGGAGGAGGAGGAGGAGGAGGAGGTATGACGGCGGACGGTAACAGCTGCAGCAGTCGGGAGCCGGACGGGGATTCAGGCGGGAGCAAGCCGGGTTCTGCGGACGGAGTGCTGGGGAGGAGAGAGGGAGGAGACGGAGGAGGAGGAGGGAGGGGGCAGGGAGGAGGAGGAGGAGGACACAAAGGGAGGAGCTTACCAGAACCGCCACCCATCCTGGGGGTGTTGGGAGGAGGCGGCACCCCTCCGCGGTCGCCCATGCCCAGGCAGGGCGCGGCGGGAGCGGGGAAGGCTCCGGGCGTCGGCCCCTCCTCCCTGGAGGAACAGGGCGGTCTGTATTCGGAGCCGGCCGACTCGGTGCGGCTGCCTCCGCACAGCGCCGACTGCCTCTACTCCGACCCGGTGGACAGCATCAAGGGCCAGGGCCAAACAGGCAGCAGCCCCATGCCCACCCCCCGCCTCAGGCCCGTGGGAGACGAGGGCTCGGGGGGAGGGGGGGCGGCGGCCGGAGGTCATCTCCACGGCAACAACAACCACATGAAGCAGCCGGAGCTGTATTGCTACCTGTACGACCAGGTCAGCTTGGAGCTGAGCCACAGAACCGGCGCGTTGAATCTGGACGGGTCTGGAAGCGGAGTCGGGGGAGGAAGAGGAGGAGGAGGAGGAGGAAGAGGGGTGAACAGCAACAGACGTCAAGCAGAAGGGGCTTCGTCGCCTCCCGCTCCTCCCCCGGAGCACATTTACGACGAACCGGAAGGTTGCGCCAAAGGAGGCGGCGGCGGCTCGTGCGGCAATTTGGCGGCGAGCCTCTACGACGAAGCGCGTCCGACGGACTCCCACAGCCGGAGGAGACAGGAGGAGGCAGCGGCCCCTTCGGGACAGGAGGGGAACAGCTACTCCGTCCCGTCGCACGGGAAGCAGTACACGCAGCCGTACGCGCAACCGGACGCCCACGCGCAGCTGGGGCCGAGCCGCGGCGGGCCCCTGCCTCCGGCTCCCAGGTGGCCCAAGCCCACCACCGCCCCCAAGCCCAACAGGGGCGCGCTTCCCCGGAAGGAGCCGCTGCCGCTGCCCCCTCTGAAGCCCGGGGGGAACGTGAACAACAACAACAACGGTAACCTCGGAGGCGGGAGGGAGCTGTACAGTAAAGTGTCCAAACAGAAGCCCCCGCCTCCGAATTCGTGGTACAGCCAGCACCCGCACCACCAGGCGCCGCTGAGATCGCCGGATATCATCTACGACAACTTGGGAGACATTTGAGCTTTTCTGGGATTCTGGGATAGAAGCCCCTCCTTTTCTCCGCTGATCCCCCGCTTCATAAAGTCGAGTGGTGCTAATGCAGGATAGACGCGTCCTAATTCAGCAGAAAAACTATCGCAAACTTTTTCTTGCTTTTACGAGGACCGGCACGTCTCCTCTCCTTTCAGATTTATGCCATCTGTGGAACGGAATAATTATTGGAGAGAGCAGATCCATTCTGAGTGGATTAGCCCCAAACTATGAGAAAACCACATTACGGCTCGTATGCCTCTCTTCTGCATTTTGAGACACGGAGTGCAACTATTGTGGGGCAGGCATGGGCCACCCTGTGTGTGTGTGTGTGTGTGTGTGTGTGTGTGCGAGAGAGAGAGAGAGAGAGAGAGAGAGAGTGTGTTTGTATGGTCAAACCCATAATTGGTGTACCAAGCCACAGTGTGGTTGGGGCCAGCCACTTCACTTGAACACACACACACACACAAACACAGAAACTCTCTGGATTTGCCAAAAGGAGCTTGGCCCGCTGGCTTTGCTTTAACAAGCTCAGAGACTGGGCTTGGCTCCTCTTTTAGAAAATGTCTGCCATGCTTATGAAGTGACTGGGCACTTAACTGGATCTTAAGACAGACTGCTGCTTTTCTGCAGTCTGTCTCAGCAGTATGGACTCTTCTACGGCAGCAGTGGGACAATGTGATAGCAACAGACAATCGCTTTCTACTCTAAATGAAAACATAGACAGGTTGGAGTATCTGTGGACTCTCAGGCTATGGACAGTCACTGTAAAGACCTTTTCTGTGTTTACTGGACTGCTCAACGCTCTTGATCCTGAACTTTTCTCACCTTAGGATCCATGGAAATATATTACCGCTACTCTTTCGGGGGAAGCATCGTAAAGCGGGACCACGACCCTGTTTGGGTGCTGAATACGGCTTCCGAGGATTCAGCTACTTTCTAGACAGAACGGGGACCCTGAGGTGTCCGTCGATTGGCCGAGGCAATCTCCTGCACATAGTGGAACTGTTTTATAAGAGGATCTTATTTGAATGCTTTATGGCGTGTGTACAGAATCAGTTCAACTAAACATGAAACTAATCAGTCCCCTGCAGTGTGTCGGGATGTGTCAGAAGCAGCTGTGCTGTGTGTAAATATAACAGTAATATTAATAAAAGCGGCTTGAATGGACACTGCTGCGGTGTTTCTGCTCCATCATTTGAATCGGCGGTAGAAGTCGCTTCCCCTCACGCTCGGTGTGTGTGTGTGCGTCCCGCCCCGCCCCGCCCCGCCCCGGGCCGGCTCGATCCGCCACGGTGTGCAGGGTTTAAAAGACTTTCTGTTCTGCAGCGAGTGTGACAGTGAAGCAGCCTGACCTCATCCTCCACTTCCCTCCCTCCGCCACGCTCTGTTTTGGTTGTTGTTTCAGTCGGTTTCCAACCACTTCATCACGCCGTTAAAGTCGACCCCCGACACAAACAAAGGCCTTCTTTCTTTCTGTCTCTCTCTCTCTTTCTCTCTTTTCTAATTCTGTTGTTTGGTTGCTGTGGGTGACGCTTAATGGCGGCCCGCTTGGTGCCCTACGCGCTGCGCATTTTAACCGCAGCGCCGAAGAGAGGGGAGATAAGTGGAGGGACGGGGATAAAGACGGAACGAATAAGAGAAAGAAAAAAAAAGGAAGCGAGGAGGAAAAAACAGGCTAATTGACGCGTCGGTTCTAAAAAGAGCGAGAATTAAAGAGAGATAGAAAGAAAAGGGGAACATGTGGGCGAGGGCGGGGGATGACGAAAGACAGAAGAAAGGGACTTAAAGAAGAAAGGGGGGGGGGGGGACAGGTCAGTTGAGATGTGGATGAATGCTGGCCAGAGAAAGAGAAAGAGAGAGAGAGAGAGAGAGAGAGAGAGATGAAAAAGAGGCTGACATGATGAATGCTGGCTGGATGAACCTGTCTGTGTCTGGTTGGCTCATGCAGCAGGTACACTCTGTTCCCTCCGCTGCTGTTTTTCCCCTCTCTCTCTCTCTCTCTCTTTTTTTTTTCATCCCTCTCTTTCTCTTTCTCTCTCCTCATTCCTCTCCTTTCTCTCAGCGCAAATCAAAGCGCCTAATGGGCTCGGTTCAAAGTAGCTGCAGACAAGAATAAATGACTGAAGGTCCCGGATGGCTCGGTCTATACAGCGATAGTAGGAACTTAAATAAGGGAATGAAGTGCTGGTTGTTCTCAAGTTAAATTTTTGTTGCATTAATTATGCATTTTGTTTCCCCATTTAAAAAAAACGGCCTGTTTTTTCTGTCTGTGGTGAAGCTTTGTTAGCCTTAGGTCAAGGAAAACACTTTCTACATTTAAATTGCTCCTGAAAAGTTCACATCCTATAAGAACAGGAACATCTATGGATCATTTATGAAGAATATGAAGAATTGATAATGTCATATTTTAGCTGTGTTATATAAGGTCATGAGTGAAAACTGAGGCCTTAATGTGAATCTCACAGCTTTCACCCCCTCTTAAGGAGTAATGGAGTACATATAATGGGATTACAGTGATCAGATTATAAAAACATATAAAAACATAATTTATTCATTACAGTCACTGGAAAGAAACAGCGATTAGAGAACAGATACTGAAAAAATATGTGATTATTTTCCACATCTTGAGATCATGTGGATGATAATAATGTTATTCAGTTTGAAGACAGTAATCAGGAATCTGTACCGGATTACGTTTTGAAAGTAAATTTCCTAAGTCTGCTGTCTATCCCCTCCACACACACACACACACACACACACACGCCCCTCGCTCAGTCTGCAGATTGGAGCGACAGAGCGGCATGTGGAAGAGAGGGGAAAGAAAAACAGAAAGAAGAAAGACAGACGACAAACTCCTGTCTTTCTCATTAAACTGTGGGTGAACTCATTGGAAAAAAGAAGTGCGGTGGGGAAAGGTCACACACACACACACACATACGCACACACACGGTACACAGTACACGGCACTGTATTCGGGCAATAACATGTCTTCAGTATTTACTTTCTATGGTTCAATACTTCCTCATTGGAATATCCAAAACAAGCTGTTTACACAGTCAGTGTGTGTGTGTGTGTGTGAGAGGTTGAGAAGAAGTTCTTAGAGGAGAAACTGAAACTTCTTTTTTGATTGCTTAATCCTGGACAGTTATTCTGTTTCATCTCAAGCACCTCCACTGTTTAAACTGTCTAAATGAGTCTATATGGAATGTGAATGTGAAGAATTAAAGGTATGAAAAACTACTTAAATTCAAGTAGTTTTCCATAGTAGTTCAACCATTTGATTAAGATTAAGATTTATTGGTCACTTTAAACATTCTTTGATACACGTACAAACACAGTTTTAACTACTCAAACACACTGTTAGCAACCACATGGCTGCGTCGGTGTCCGCTGGTCAGTTTGAGCGAGTTGATTGGTAGCTGTAGCGCCAGTGGTGTTACAGCTGAGGTGACATCTGCTGCCACTGATTGGCTGCTGATGGATGATGTTGCTCAGAAGTTCAGCTGCAGCAGAGAAATGAGGAAATGAAGTGACTGTGCAGGAGCGGCAATTCACTGAACCTTAAGGTACCAAAACGTCTGAAACTGTCTCTATCACATACACTTCTGGGGACAAAGTGGAGCGATGACTGATGACTGATGACATATTATTATATGGTCAATGTGATGAACTGATCACTAAACTATCAGTTCAGAGGGAACATCAGTCCTGAGCGCTCTCCTGATGTGATTTGTTAATTATATGGCTTCCAAATAAATTCCTGGATTTACTCTCCATTATAATGATGAAACCTACAAGATCAAATTTCATCAAATTTCCCATAGTTGTACAAAATCAATGGTTTTCAAATGACAAGCCATGTCAGTGCAGCAGCCTGCAGGAGAACGCACCATGTGATCTGCAGTTAACCTTCAGTGTGAAACAGGAAGCTCTTTCATGCTTCTTATCATCTCCTCTTCTGCCTTCCTTCCCTTTCGCTCCTCATCTGCTTCGACCTTTCACGCATCTGCTGAACGCCTCAACCCACTGGCGGCTGATGAGTGTGTGTGTGTGTGTGTGTGAATGACAGCTAGTGAGCGTGTGGCCGTTTAACATTCCTGCAGTGTGTGTGTGTGTGTGTGAGTAGATGTACAGCCGGGCCCGATGCTGTGATGTTTGCTGAGCTTATATCAGGGTGGGACTGTGTGCTTGTCTTCCTCTATGAATGGCCGCTGGATGGATGAATATCCCCCTGTATGCGTTCCTGTGTGAACACGTGTGTGTGCTGAAGGTCGGTTGAAAGCGTCACACCGTCTTCGCTTGAGAAAAAGAGAGAGAGTTTGTTTCTTCACATCACAATCTATAAATCCAAATGGAACGATAGACAGGGATGATCACACTGCTGCAGTGATCGAAAGTGATTTTCTGGATACAGGAATGTCTTTCCAACAACCAGCCGACCCTGGAATCTGTATTTCTATCTTTATTATGATTGAAATGTCCCCACAAGTCAGTCTAATTACAAGACACACACTTTTGAGGACATTTTTGATCAGAAATTGACATTTTAGTATTAGGGATCAAGTTTTAGGGGATAGAGCGGATTCATTCTAGGTCAGTAATGTCCTCACAAGTATGCAATAGCGTGTGTGTGTGACATCTAAAGCCAGACAGCTCTATCTCTGGCCAGACAGTTTTATCAACAGGTTTATATCGAGGTCTCGGTCTGTCTCCCATGTTGCAGACGTCACACACACACACTAATCCTCCACTATTATCCTGTCAATCACACTCTTCCTCTCCTCTGTTCTACTTTGTCTCGTCTCATTCCTTGATTTTTCCATCTCCCACTGTCTCTAAGTCAATGTCTCTCTCTCTCTCTCTCTGGATAACGGAGGCTGGAACGTCCTTACATGGTAGAAAAAGAATCTTCAGCATTTTACATTATGGCAAAAGATTAAAAGCCTTTATTTTATTGGGCCAATGCATCTATGAGGTTAAAATGTGCCAAGACATCCGGACACAGTAAAGTAAAATCAAACCTGAGAAACAGTGGAAACCTCATTCTAACAAACCATCTTATCTGTTAATGTCATATCTTCCCATTGACGTCATAAACCGTTGTCATAATAACAATTTGCCGCTAACAGTGTAACAATGTTAACATAATCAATTTCCTGTCAATACAGGTTATCACCAAGGCATCTTCCACACCTTCATCACTTTTCTGCAGCTTTCTTTTCTGCATCAGATTTAATAACCAGATTTGTGATTGGCTTATTAACTTGTGTTGTGTATTGAACTCTTATTACATCGTCAGTTCAGTTATTACGGCTTTCAAAACTGAAAAACTGTTGTAATGTATGAAACTGAATAATGTAGTAATTATTACAGCAACAGGAAAAAAAGTTATTGCATTAATGGAAGGTAACTTTTACTACAACAATGGGAAATTTATTAGGTTAACAGGATTATTGCATGATCAGCTGCAAATTGTTATTACATAATTGACCAGATTTCCTTTTCGATATTCCGTTTTTTCCAGATATCAATTTCTTGACTGGATTTGAAAAATTTGATCGGTCCAATATGACTGTCAGGTATTTCTCTATAGTTCATTCTTCTTCACAACAACAAATATCCCAAAATGTGAAATGACAATAGGCTTACTTCAACTTAAAACATGTCACACCTTTCCAGCAAACTGATTTTCAATGCAGAGCTTATTTCTTGTGACGTTTCCTCAGCTGGCACCTGCAGCTCCGAATATAGAAACACCGCCGTGGTTTGAGACTCACTTCCTCATTCTGCTTTTAACCCTGCGCTACATGAAGTATGACGCGGGACGTTTCTCCTCTCAACATCTGACGAAGTTTCATTTGCCTTATTTACACCTGAAACTGCCCCAGGTTTCCTCTATCTCTCTGTCTGCAGACCACCGGCGGCTAAATTTAGCTGTGCGTAGGCGGCCTGTGGGGTCATGCTGGGTCATGTGTGTCAGTGAGGGAGTTTCATTCACTCTCTCCTCTCAGTACTATCTGCAGGAAACCGTGACGAGGATGCCCATGAGGAACCACGCTGGAGCGAGCGCATGCTTAAAGGTGAAAGGTGACGCCAAAACCAACTGCTGCAAAATGTCAGAAATGCCTGTATTCCAATGGGGAAACTCAGCCAGTTTATCCTCAATTCTGAAAACAGACTTTCTGGATCTGGAGATACACGGGTTTTCCATTTCATGATTCCATACTTTTTTCCAGAACTTAATATCTTGACCAGGTTTGCTGATTTATGCCGGTATTCCACTGATACTAACTGGGGAATATGACTTTCATCTGGGCCATCATGTCGCTTTACAGCTGAGGAAAGCCTGGAAATGAATAAATTCTTCTTCTCCATCCTTTTCCAGACCTGCGTAGGAACCTGACTGGACTGTGGGAATTCATCAGTTCAGCTCCTCTAGCCTTCTGACTACACTTCCTCCTCACAAAAGCCGCACTTCCTCTTTCTCTTCTGACACGGTGCAAGTGTGTGTGTGCGTGTCAGAGAGAGAGTTGAATAGTTTGTCTCACTCCACAACTTCTCTGAGTGCATGTACCTGCATTGATGTGTAGTTCATGCATGCATGATCTGACTGTCTGCTCTCTTGTGCAGTGTGTTTCTGCTCCGTCTGTCTGCGTGTGTATTAGAGTCATAAATCGTCATTATGGCCAATAAGGACAATCACAGGAAAAAGACAGTGTATTAGAATGTGAGGGAGAGAGAGAGAGATAGAGAGATAGAGAGAGCTTTTGCTGTTCTGCAGAGCAGCGAAGTAGGAAATGGAACATTCAGAATAAACCAGGAAGTCGCAGCACTAACATTATCCTGACTCAGATATAGATGCTGCTCATGAAGAAATAGAAGGTATTGAACTTTTAGGCAGCCCACGCAGGAGCTTTTTCTGAGCCCTGAAAGGAAAAGATGAAATCTCTACACCTGCATCATGCAAAATAATTCAGTAATTTTCCCTTCAGAAGTGGCTTTTTGTTTAAAGCTGCACCAGGCAAGTTCCCTCTCACTGCCATTTGAAACACTTAAATCCTAACGCCACACTTGTACTTTAACACTTTAAAGTACAAGTACAAGTTACAAGTACAAGTACTTTGTTTATTTACCTACAGTTCAGTAATAATAAGAGTTAAGAGTTAGAGTTAAAGAGTTAATAAGAGTTAAAAATACAAATTCAGGTCAAGGTGAACATCAATAAAGATAAAGATGTAAGGTTACAATATAAGGTTAACTTTACTCGCAGTATCATAAAATGTGAACAGGAACTGGGTCTAAAAAACAGCTGAAATTTCACTTCCCTGACAATAAGAGATGCAGTAGAAACATATTTACATATCAGTACATTTCAGTATCCAATACAGCACAGGCAATAAGTTCGATTAAAAAGCAACAAACACAAGAGGAACCCTGAACAGGAATATGACTGGGACAACACTATGGGGGTGGAAGGAGGGTGGGGGAATGAAATGAATTTGAACGGCTGTTAAAAGCTGAAACCTGAAATATCACAAAATACCTGCAAAACGCAACGCTTTTTTAAATCAAATTCAACTCTGAATAACTTTGCAAACACGAATAACCGCACGTTTGTTAATCGTAAGTCACATCCCATCAATCTCTTCCAGTTGTGACATTTGAAGCGGAGCGTGGCTGATAGCCTTCAGTGTTCGCAGCCGGTCGGACGGAGGAACTTTGGCTCCGGCCCTTTGACCTTTCTGGGAATAGAGAGACCGCTGTTGTTGTACATGAACAAATAAAAGACAATCCGCGCACATTCACTCCTTTTTGAGGATCGGAAAGGAGCTGTGGTTCGCACTTTCGGCCTACTGAAGGAGAGAGAAAGGGAAGGAAGGAGAGAGAGAGAGAGAGAGAGAGAGAGAAGTGGGTAAAATGTCAGTTTGGTGGACCAGCTGAACCCTCTTTGGAGACAAAAGGATCGTTGTGGTTGTAATTCGTGCATGCGGAAGTCCTGGGACATCACAACGTCATGAAGTCTTGCCAGTGGCTGGTCTCTAATGTTATAAGGTTCAACAAGGGGGTGGAATGGCGGGAGGCTGATTAAACCGCCTGTGTGTGTGTGTGTGTGTGTGTGTGAATGACAACGCTCCTTGACTAGGAATAAATTAATCTGTGACAATGAGAGTGTGTAACTGACAGCTTTCTGCGTATGAGCATGAATCAATGTGTAAATGTGTGTGTGTGTCTGTGTGTGTGAGTCAAGCCCTACGTCGTGCATAATTCAACCGCTGATGTCATTGCGTGAACTCGAACCGACCCCCATCCGCGTCTCAAACACATCACACACACACACACGAGAAATAGTTTCAGTTGACTTTCAATTCAAGCAACTCTGGAAGTGGATTTTCTTCAAACCATTCAACCTTTGGTATGACAATGTTGTCATATCCATCATTTTACTCTCTCTCTCTCTCTCTCACACACACAAACACACACACACATACACACTCCAGCACCACCACCTCATCTCTTCTCCTCAGCTCTCCTGGCTCTCCCTCCATCCATCCACCCCCCCTCACCCTGCGTTTCAACCCCCAGAAAGAGAGCGTGCTGTGGGGGTGGAGGAGAGCAGAGAGGCCCCTCTGTCTGGTCCTCTATTCTAACAGTGAGGCTTTCACCGCTGTGTTCGGACCAGGGGTTAAAGGGGGCATAGCATGTGTGTGTGTGTGTGTGTGTGTGTCTAAAAGTCAGTCTATACTATAGCTACGTCGCGGTACAACTCAGAATGTCACCCTTTAAAACACCCTTTAATCTCCCTTTGATCTTCCTTCCCTTTCACACACAAGCCAAACTACCTATTGTTTTTTTATTTAATCCTTATTACCTTCCTTTCCTTCCCTCGTTTTTACATTCTGTCCGTCTCCTATTGTCTCGCTGTTTCCCCTCTTTTCATCTCATCCTCCATCTTTTCTCTAGAATTTTATTGTTTACTGTGTGTGTGTGTGGTTTTGAAGTGCTGCTGCCTCAGCAATTTGCAGATGGCAGCAAGGGGAACTTTCCTTTCTCTCTCCCTCTCCCTCTCACACGCACACACACACACACACACACACACACACAGGGGCTTGTTTAAATGGAGATGATTAAAATATCAAAAGAAGCTATAACCACCCACACTGTAGCACAGAACAAGTATGGTGTGTGTAGTTTTGTGTTTATGTGAGTGTGTGTGTGTGTATTTGGTTGTTTATGCGCTTGCTCCTGTGTGAAATAGTGTTTGTCTTTCCCTCCTCTACAAAGTCTTTAAAGGCTTTTTACGACTTGCTTGATTACTCACAAACTTTACAATGGAGACCCATTAGACAACCGTACGTGTGTGTGTGTGTGTGTGTGTGTGCTGACTAAGCTACTTTGAGCCCTTTCTACTGTAGCTCACTGGACAAGGCCTTTGAAGTGACAGGTCGGGATATAGAAGGCCCCATACAACATACTGTGGGTTCACACACACTTTTGATCATACAATGTGTGTGTGTGTGTGTGTGTGTGTGTTCCATAACTTACGAATGTACCACAGCGCCTGCCTCTCTCTCACTCTCCCCCCAACTCTCCTCTGTTTCCCTCTGCTCTCACTTTCTACCACTCTCCCTCCGATTCTCTCACAATATCATCATCGCCTCATCATCATCATCGTCCTCGAGGGGGCGTGTAGGGGCCGGGGCCCGCCGGCTGCTGCCGCTGCTGAGGAGGGTGAGGGCCGGACGGGACGCCTTGGAGGGAGGAGGGCCCATGGAGGAAGAGGAGAAGGAGGAAGAGGAAGAGGGAAGCGGAGCCACGGTGGCTCTGACCTTGCTGTTAGTTCCCAGTTGGCGACTTTGGTTCTGTGGCTGAGAGGAGGGAGAGAGGGAGAGAGAGAGAGAGAGATTTTAAGTGTTTTTAAGAGTTTTTAAGTCCTTTTTAATGCTAGACTAATTTAAAAAAACCAAATGAAGAACAAAAATCTGGTTAAATGAGCTTATTTCTGATTGAACATAACAAATGAAAGTTCTGAAACTATAAATGGGCAGTATAAGAAAAAGAAGAACAGGAAATTAACTGTCAAGGAACATTAAGTCCCTTGTGCTACTAACCCAGTTCTGTATTTATCTAAAAGTGGACATGCAGCGCAAAGAAATCTGTCATTGCATGGTGAAAAAATAAGACCTCTGATAACCGAGTTTAAGGCATTTTAATACTCTTTAAGGCCTAAAATTAGATAATTTATGACTTTTTTCCGACGTTTTAAATATGTGCGCACACTCTGAAATGAGAGAGAGAGCGAGAGAGTGAGAGAAGTCTGTGCTTTTAGTTCTTAGAGTTTATTCCTGTGAGAGAAAAGAAAAGAAAGAGTAAGATAAAAAGAGAGGAAGAGGAGGAGGAGGGCTCTGCTGTCCAAACTGGTGACCTTGGTTCTCGCATTGTTGGCCGAGAAGGAAGTGGAGAAAGAGAGTGATGAAGAGAGGAAGAGAGAGAGAGAGGGGAAGAAAGAAAAAAAGAAACAAATATGAGTTATAAAGACATCCTGAGGGGTTAAGTGGCATTAGAAAGACAGACAGAGCTTCAGAGAACAAAGCATAACGAATGCAGAGGGGGACGGACGTCGTCTCGGTGTTTCGTCCCTGCGGTGAACTATTTGCATGTCAGCCAGCCTTATCAACGCTGATGAGTCACACTGCCAACAGCCAGAAAACCTCAGGACACAGTAGGTGTTACTGCAATGAGCTAACCAGACTGAAGACATATGAAAGCTTCATTCCATAAGGATCTGTAAAAACTGGCACCTACTTTAACAAAACGATTGCTGGCATGAAATTCACCAGTTATTATTAGTTAGGAGACATTTTAAGACCTTTGCTTACAAAATAGCTATGCTTTTAAGGAAAAAATCATCTACTGACTGATGAATTTCCAATATCATGTAACATATTAAATGCAATAAAGCTTCTAAAATGACTCCTTTGGTATATAATCTTTATACAAACACAGCTCTTATTTGGCATGTAATGTTAGAAAAGTCTGTAATATTAGTCTTTTTGGCTAAAAGTACCTAAAAGTACCTTCTGCACATCAGCTAATTTAATCAGTATTTATGACTCACCCTGCTCACTATAAAAAACTCACAGTGAGCGCAAAGTGACTCAGTTCTGGCCTCACAATACTATCTGTTCTCTTTAAAGACACATTAATTGTACGACTCTGTGAGTTCACTGAATCTCCCTCTGTACAAACACACGCTGGCTGAAATGAATCAAACGAGCTCCGACCACAAAAGTGTTTCCCCTAGAAGTCTTTTGAGGTTTTGACAGTTGGTAGTAATTTTAGTTTTGGGTCCATGCACATCCCGGTTTTACTCCCAGTTTTGATAGTGGTGCAGCCTGCAGCAATAAAACTGTTCTCATCTGGATTTATTAGGATGAAAACAATAAATCTAAACACAGCCTCGTGCTTCTTTGTTCCCTAGGTGTGGAAACTGGGCCAACTGAGCCATAATGTTTCTTTAATTTCACATGTATTTTCACACGTAGCTCTAGTGCTCTTGCTATGGCAGTCCACTGCTGACTGAGTACAGAAGTAACACTGAGCCAACTTTCAGTGACTTTATGACCCCATTCAAATCTCTCAGCTCCTTCGAAAACGGTGAATATTTAAAAAGTGATGTCTGATTACCAGTCGAAATGAAGGTTCAGGTGTACAGCAGTCATAGCGGTTTCAACTGTCAGAAATCAATTGAAACTCATATTTCTTTCCTGATCAACCACTTTTTGCTTGCTTGAGCTGTGTAAAAAAATCTAATTGTTGGTGGCATGACTTCAAATGAACTGGCTCTAGAGAAGAGGCCATCTTGGCTCTTAGGTCATCCTTTGTTTCCATGAAAACCCTCTGTCTGTCGCTCTGACCTGAATCAGACACAAACAGTTGGATTTGCTGAATCACTTCGCTAAAACTAATTAAACATATTATATAAAAGGCAAGTTTGTGCGTGTGTGTGAATGTGTATGCAGGCATGACACTGTGCTGTATGTGTTTCTGTGCAGTACGTACTGCCACCTAGTGAGTGAAAACAAAAAGAGCAGACATTTTTTGCAGGGTGAGAATGAAGTTGGCATTGGGAAAGCATGCTCTCTACTTTATCTCAAAACACTGTCCTGCCTTCTACCGTCAACACTGCTCTTTACTCGCGTTATCTTCATCATGCTCATTTATATGTAGTACAACCTGATCTTTATACTGTCGTAAAGCTTTTCCAGGTCAGCTGAGTCATGCGGTTGAGATATGCAGCATAGGTCTAGGTCATATGAATCTATTTATTACATCTGTTATTTCGTTTGAGTCTAAATGTCCTGTTTTCTGGAAAAACAGCTAATCTAAAGAACATTTCTTTGGTGCCTGTAAAAAACTGTACAAATAGTTTTACATTAAACTGCTACAGAGTCCGACATTTTCACTTTTACTCTGTGTAAACAGGCTACAGTTTGTCCTAAGAGAATGACAGAAGCAAGGGTGTAGTCAGGATAACACATACAGGCAGGAAATACTGCAAGAAAAGCAGGACAGAGGGAATCTCCAGAAAAAGGGAATCAGGGTGATTGCAGGTTTCTGCAAGTTAATTGTAAGACTTTTTAAGCCCTTTGTCTATTTGAATAAGGTTAAAGACCAGTTTCACACCAAAATAAGCCCGAAGAGCAAAAAATCCAAAACAATAGCAATATCAGAGTGATAAACAGTGATACTGATTCCTCATTAGCAAAATAGTGTGCTAACAAAAAGCAACACTCTTCAGACCATTCAAAGTCAGAAATACTTTGAAACTGTATTTAAGACTCAAAAGCAGCATTTAACTGTACTGAAAACGTTTCAAGAAACTGGATTGATATTAGATTTTAAGAATTGTCAAAGACCCGTAGACACCCTGGGAATACTGTGTGCAAAACAAACACACAGAGACAAAAAAAATCAGGAAAAATCACATTCCTGAAGAGGCTGAGTGTGAGGAGCAATGATGATGAGAAAGTGTGGCAAAAGAAGGTGAGAAGCAGCAAAAGGAAAGGATGGAATAAAAGATGGATGGGGAGGAAAAGGAGACAACACAACGCTGATGATGGCTTATTGCTGAAACGTGTCCGTCGTTTGCGCTCTATAGCTGCCCATTCAATTATAAGACAAAAGGACATTATGAGTGCTGGCTTTTCTTTCTTCGAGGAAAAGGAGACCAACATGAAAGGTTCAAATGAATGAGTGATGTGGAAGAAAAGGAACATTACTGATGACTGAAAGGCAGCAGTCAGACTGTTCCTGTGTGTTGTGTTTACCTGTCGAGGCGGTCTGCTGTGTGTGGCTTTAGGGCCCTCTAGTGGCTGAGCCTGGGCTCTGTGGGCCGCCTGCTGGAGCCTGCAATCACAACCATCATCATCATCATCATCATCATCATCATCATCATCATCATCATCGTCTTCATCATTCCCATCATTATCTCTATTATAATCAATATTGGCATCTTCATCATCATGAGGATGCCAATATTCACAGCCATCATCATTGTCTTCATCATTATCACTAACCCTAACCCATCCCCATGAAATGAACTCCCATTACTTTTACTTCCTGGAAAACAGAGTTTCTTTCATGGTGACCGCATGCTGCACCAGTAGGCGTAAATATACAATTCTAACAATCCTGCCCTTCCGCACTCCTCCCATCAAATAAAATTGCCTGTCTCATATTCCATTGGTTTAGACTTTTGAATGATCCCTCACTGTGTTATGTCCCGCCCCAACATCCTGTTTCAACAGAAAATGCATCAAATCCAGGAAGTAAACATGCCATTTCATGGGGTCTTCAAGATTATCATCCTCATCCTCTGCTACATCATCATTATCATATTCATCATCATCATTATGACATCATCATCATCCTCTGCTACATCATCATCACATTATCATCCTCTGTTACATCATCATCACATCATCATCATCCTCTGTTCCATCATCATCACATCATCATCCTCTGTTACGTCATCATCACATCATCATCATCCTCTGTTACATCATCATCACATCATCACCCTGTTACGTCATCATCACATCATCATCATCCTCTGTTACATCATCATCACATCATCATCATCATCCTCTGTTATGTCATCATCACATCATCATAATCTGTTACATCATCATCATTCTCTGTTACATCATCATCACCACATCATCATCATCCTCTGTTACATTATCATCACATCATCATCATCATCCTCTGTTACGTCATCATCACATCATCATCATCCTGTTACATCATCATCACATCATCATCCTCTGTTACGTCATCATCACATCATCATCATCCTCTGTTACATCATCATCACATCATCATCCTCTGTTAGATCATTATCACATCATCATCATCATCCTGTTACATCATCATCATCATTCTCTGTTATATCATCATCTGTTACATCATCATCATTCTGTTACGTCATCATCACATCATCGTCCTCTCTTAGATCATCATCACATATCGTCATTCTGTTACATCATCATCACATCATCATCATCATCTGTCACATCATCATCACATCATCACCGTATTCACTCACCTAGACAGAGACAGGTAGACTGACAAACAGGCAGAAGACACACAGACACATAAAACACACAGACACGTAAAACACACACACACACACACACACACACACACACACACACACACGTGACAGCACACCAAACCCGACACACTCCTACCTGTATGGGTATCGTGGCTGTGAGAGCAGCCCTCTGTTCCTGAGGTGCTGGTAGAGGCTGCTGCTCAGAGACAGAGGGTTGAACACAAAGTCCTCATCCAGCTGGACAAGACAAGCCTGAGAGAGAGAGACAGAAACCAAATAACCATCTGAATGTACAGACCGCTTTTTATTGGGACAGCTCTCATGCCCAAACCCTTATATTCCAGCACTTGATCCCATACTTCAGAGCACTACCTTCTTTCACCTAAGCACTTTTTAAAATGTAATAGCTAGATGTCTTGTCTTGTTGTTGTTGTTAATCGATTTCAATTTCAACTTCTTTTATCTGCAATGCTTTAAGCAATGTTGAGGTCACTGCTGGGAAGGGAGAGCTACCTCATTCATTATTTTTTTCAATCCACTAGAGAGATATTAACTTCTTTAATGTGCGAAACAGGCAGAAAATGCATTTGCTTTGCTTTGATTTCTCATGATACGTGTGACTCTTTGTATTTTAGTATTGGGGAAATTCTCTGATACTGATCTATTTTAGCTTGGCATCTGCACTATATTCAATACCTGGTATCAGTGCAAAAATTAAGCTGTCCAGAAATCTGTTTGTGATTCCTGATGCCTTTGTCTAACTCTTTTTATTCAGGCAACACAAAGGTCACCTAACCTGTATAGCCTGCATGGCATCAGGTGGGGGGTCCTGATTTGAGACAGGCAGTGAGCAGGGCAGCAACAACTCTCTGGAGACCACAGGCTTCAGGAGG
Organism: Centroberyx gerrardi; assembly: GCF_048128805.1. NCBI lineage: Eukaryota > Metazoa > Chordata > Actinopteri > Beryciformes > Berycidae > Centroberyx > Centroberyx gerrardi. Next base: position 15,802,484 of record NC_136019.1, read on the forward strand.
AGGGAGAGAGACGGGGAGGGCTGGAGGACGTAGTGGGAATACACACCTGGGTTTACACACACACGCACACACACACACACACACACACACACACACACACAGAGTATATGAATGCACACACAGAGACTGGGGAATGAACAATACTCCTTAAAGCTGCATAAGTGTTCTCTCTTTCTCTCTCTGTCTCTCTCTCTCACACACACACACCCACACACAGACCCACACACACACGCACACACACACACACACACACACACACACACACACACACACACACACACACACACAGACCTGAGACTCCGGCTGTAGAGTTCTGGACAGGCTCCAACCGCACCAGCAGGAACAAGTCACGACTCTGAGAACGAAAAAAAATAGATCTCACACTAAACAATGCGGTCCATATGTCGTGTATACTGTAATGGCATTTTGAGCATGTTACAGTCTGAAAAAAAAATAAATATATATATTAGTCGAGAGTTATGTTGGTTATGGTTTTAAAAAATCTTAGTTGGTCAACAAACTAGTGAAGCACGAGATGGTGAGAGTGATGGAAATACCTATTATTAAGATGCATTAGTTAATCATTTTGTCATAGAGCCTGGTACATTGCCTGTCCTCACCAGGGTCAATCATGAAATTAATGACAAAAATGCTTGATGACAATTATTTTAATTTAGTTATACGAAAGGTAAAACATTGTGGAAGATCATAACTATCCTTAAAAAAAGCTACTATTTTGTTAAAACCTTGGTTTACATTATACACTCACAGACATGGATCAACAGGCTAGCAAACAAAAATGCCTCATTGGAGCCATGGGTTACTATTATCCACGCGCAGACATGCATTAACATACAGAGCATCTGTGGAGCTGCGATGGCCGAGTGGTTAAGGCGTTGGACTTGAAATCCAATGGGATCTTCCCGCGCAGGTTCGAACCCTGCTTGCAGCGACTAACATTTCCTGAATTTTCCCCAGGGGATCAATAATGTGCAATCTTATCTTGACAAAAGTATCAGACAGCTCCCAGATGTGAATGTGTGCAGCACCGACATCAACAGATAAAATGTAATCTACGCTAATATGATCTTCCTATTTTTTTATTTCTAACTCAATTGAATCACTATAACATTGCTAAAATCTGACTAAATTTGATGACATTAAAATGACATTCTTATCAAAAGACTAAGACACACACACACACCATAGACACACACACACACGTACCCTGAGTGTGTGACAGAGGGCGTGGAACAGGTTGTGGTTGGTTTCCATCTCGTCCCAGTCCAGCTGCCAACAGGTGGTGGGTCGGATCACCAGTGGCAGGCCGTACAACACACTCTCACACACCCCGTCTGCACGCAGAGCCCTGCAACACATACACACACACATGCACACACACACAAATACGTGCACGCACAAGGAGAGACACAAGGAGAGACACAAGGAGAGACAAACATACATTATCTTCTTCAGAAACTTTGTATTAGTATTATTTTTCACAATAATTGTCTCCAATGCATAAAAAAAGTTTCATGACCTTTGTCACCAAGCCTGAACACTGAAAATGTATCGAAAAATGTAAAAAAAATAAATGTGTGTCAAAGGGAAATCAGCCAGCTTCTCTCAGCCAGTTCCTGAAAAAGTTTTTGAAATACCTTTCAGCAGAACACCGGAAATATGCAAATACATAACAAATGATAATGGGCAGAGAGACAGAGAGAATGACATCATCCCTGCCAAGGTGAGTGTGTAAGCAGTATCATTGTCCTCCAGTCTAGTTTAAATGTCACCGCTATAAATCATGACTCATCAGTATGTAAAACACACACACACACACACAGCTCTATGTGTCATGGATATGTAAAGTCAATGCAAAGTAGGAAGAGGAAGAGATCACTCATCTGGGCTACTGCTGAATGTCTGCTTTCCATCATGCATGAATGGTGTGAGTGTGTATACAGACACACTTGCCTGTGTGTGTGTGTGTGTGTGTGTGTGTGTTTTGGGAGGGATGACATCAGCTTTTTAACAACAGAATTATTTAGACCACTGTAAGTCTCTGAGCCGTTGGTGAATGAGAGTGATTGAAAATATATATCTATCTAAAACTTTCTTTCTGAAGAAATCTATCCATATTTTTTACGACGACACATTATGTGTATTAAAAAGTATAAGTTAAAAGCATTACACCCCAAATCCATATTGCAGTACAGTGCCCAGTGTTGAAACACCCCGACATTGGCTTCATTTGTGATTTGATTCATCAGACTAACTTATAACTAACTTACATATATTTTTAGGCTATAACATAATTGATTATATTGTCAATGCTTTTAAAAACTGAACACGTGTATGTTTGAGTTAGGCTATGAAAGCTGTAAACTTTTTTATTTTCCAAGCATTATTCAAATCCTTTAAGAGTTAATGTGAATATACTGACAGTAAACATTTACATTTCAGACATTTACCCAGAGTGACTTACAATGAATGCAACAGCAGAATAAGCTTCAGTTCCTAGATCACCAACATTAAAAGTAACCAATAGTAAGGAGTGCAAAGGTCAGAGGTCAAAGGCCTGAGTGCCCTTTTAATATTCCTGTGACCATAGAACTATCATGTAAGAGAGAACTGCAGGGAAAAGTAATAGAATAACAGTTAAGGAGAGACAGAAGGGATTTTTTTATATGGCCCAACAAATTCTGGATAGGGGCTTTCAGACATGGAGGCATTTTCCCTGTATATACTGTAGTTGTTTTGGATGTTTTCCAGTATAGGAGCAGATGACTCCAGTAGAACAAAGCAGACTTTGATGTGATGGGAGGGTTTCAACTTAGAAACATTCCACTGCTCCCTGCTGTCAGAATGGAGCCATTCACAGACAGGCATGGTTTTAATACACACTACATTACATACAGTACATGGCCCATGGAGCGCGCACGCACACACACACTTGCTTCCCTCCTCACATACACTTACTTCCACCCATCCAAAATATAAAAACGGAAAGGGAAGGGCGCAACTGGAAACAAGGGGAAGGCAGATAATGTTAAAATTCATGTTTTCTCTCTCTAAATATGGTATATTTGCCTGTCCTCTGACACACATTTTGTTTGTTGCTTCTGTTATAGATTGTGTGTTGTTTTTGAGAAACAGATGCATGACTATTAAGATCCTCTCGTCTTGATGTTTGTTACTGGGTACTAAAAGTAGCTTGTTAGATGTAGATATTTGTCTCTTCATTAGATATAGATAAATTGTTATTACTATGCAACATTTCCTGGCCTCTTAGCGTCTTGTGGGCCTGAATTTAGTTCACTTTTTACTTGGTTGTTTAGTTGTCTGACTGTACTAGTACATCCTCTCTTACTCTCTTTACGTCTTTCTTTCTATCTTTCTTTCTTTCCTTCACTTCCCACACAATGCTCTCTGCCAGGTTGGATCTCCACCCCTTTTCTATCAATCCCAACCCCGCACCCCCCCGCCTCTTACTTGATTGCCTTCAGCCTCTGTGGCGGCGGGCTGTGATTGGCCGAGGCCTTAGCGGCAGGCAGGAAGTCCCGGATGCTCTCGGTCTTCACTCCCAGGTTGGGGGCTAGGGGGAAGAGGGCGGGGCTTAGCAGACGCTCCTGCATGTCGCACTTCACACACACTGCACAGACAGATGGGATGAGAAAGAGAGAGAGGAGTGGGATCACGATAGAAGACATTCGCACAAAAATGCATGCAGACAGACTTCTTTAATTCAAACCATGGCTGTCTCCAGTAATACTCACAAATCGTTGAAAGTTGAAATCATATACGTCAAGTGGAGGTATTCTGTGTCTCTACCCGTGTGTGTGTATGTGTGTGTGTGTACAGTACTTTACTTGGACTGGGATTCTGCAGGTTGCTAGGCATGAGGAGGTGCAGGTGCTCTCTGTCTCCTCCCTGCTCGTGAAGCCACGCTTTCAGCACTGTCTCCATGGCGACGACGCTGTTGTCCACCCGCTGCAGGTCGACCTCCGTCCCCAGCATCAGACAGTCTGCGGGCAGACACACGTAAGCATCAACAGGCATTAACATTTCAGATACGAAATGGTCATCGTTTGAGGTCTAGACCCTGCTGCCAACTGACTTCAGTGTTGGTTGCATGGTTGAAATGCTGTTTCAGAGCCATTTCATTAGTCTTGCTTACAATGGAGAGTTCTAATATAATATTTTCCTGTTTTAGACGAACATTTCTAGGGAAAATTACATCCTGTTTCAAAAGTCAGTAAACATTTTTATATACATTATTAATACTCACAGTATTGGAAATTTGATGACTGACTGATTAAATAAGCTAAAAATGACTAAAATTACACAGCTTTGTTTTCTTTATTATTACAGTAATAAAAACAATATACCTCTTTTCAAAATGCCTGGTATTTCACTCTTTCACCACTAGGTGGAAGCAAAGATCAGTAGATTCAATATACTTGACAGCCTCAGTAACTTGTGGAGACACTTACAGCCTCATCAGAAGTCTTCAACGTCCATTGATCATCCACAAACCATTTGAAACTTTTACAGTCCTTGGACCTAAATTTAGTGTCTGGGAGAAGGCTTGGCTCTTCTTTCATGTAGAAGAAGTAGGGCTGCAATGCATTTTGGGTGCTGGAATCAGGCTCTAGACTGAAGGACAGGCTGTGGCCTCTGCAGTAAGATGCAGTCTGTTTATTTCCCTGACATCCATTCAGTTGATTTTCTGGTTTATCTCAGAGATTTAATGTAAACCTCTCTCTCTCTTCTCTCTCTTTCTCTATCTACCCAATTATCCCAGAGGCCAGAGAGGAGGTAGCCTGCTCTCCTCTCCATCCCCACTGATTTCCATTCATCTTTACAGAATAGGATAAGAGCCCCACCCTCCTCTCCTCTCTCTCTTTGCTCTCTCCCCTGCTCTCTCCTTTCCACGTCCCCTAATGTCCATTTATTATTGCCAACTAGGCCCAGATCTTACAGAATGCCCCTCATCTCTCTTTCCCTCTATCTGGTGTTTAATAGTTAATGACCCATCGGGAGATAACTAATGGGACTGAAGGGAGAAGAGAGGATCAGGAGGAGGGGGTAAGAGCGAGGGAGGGGAGAGGACAGATAGAGAGAGAGAGGGGGAGGGAGATAAGTGGGAGACAGAGCAGAGAGGATGGGGGGAGAATGGACAAAGTATTTAAACTTTCTCAGCCAGGAAACTCATGAGAAAAATGAGAAACTTTAAATTCCTAGAAGAAAATATGTCACTGCTCTTTTCATCTGCCGGAGACAGTCGCGGGAGCTATTTTCGGTTCTGGTCCAAAGTTTCCGGAAATAAATGCGTCATCCAGAAATAAGTACTTCATCTGAGGGGGGGGAATTAATGTTAATGTTCACCACTTTGCGCAGTTCAGTGTGTCGTACTTTTGTGGTGCGAGTCCCATGGGGAGGAGGTGTGTGTGTGGGGGGTGAAGGAAAGAAAGAAAGAAAGAAAGAAAGATAGAAAGAAAGACAGATAGAAAGAAAGAAAAAAGATAGAAAGAAAAAAGAAAAGAGAGTAAGAGAGGATGTACTTGTAGCACTTTTGCAATACTAATACTGTTCCAATCCATTACCTTTACTAAAAAAATACAGATTTAGACCATTAGCTTGAGGCCTGTGAACAAAAAATGAAATATAATCAATTTTTTAGCCACTAAGGAGCTCCAATATCCTTCTCTGTGTGAAAAAGGCATAAATTCAAGACGCTTTGCTTTGAATTCTGACACGCTCCACGCTGCTCTTTATATGGGATTTAAGTATTGGTGGAAATTCTGCGATACTGATACCCTATTTTAGCCTGGGCTCAGCACTATAATCAGACGTGTATCCTATACCAGTATTAGGATTGGTATCTCCCTGAGGGAGAGCAGAGAGACTGCAGAGGAATGGGCTGGATGGAAGAAAAGAGGGAGGAAGAAAAAGGGGAGAGGAGAGAGAAGCGTGGATCAATCCCCATTAACCCATCATGATGAGAAAGAGAGAGAGAGAAAGGTAAAAGCTGAGGTAAGGGAGAACAGAGGAGAATGGACAGAGAGGACAGATTATAAAGAGAGATGGAGAGACAAAGGAGGAGGAAGAAGAGGAGGAAGAGGATGTCTTCTGGCCTTCATGGGAGGAAAATGGATGAAAGAGAGAACGAGGGAGAGAGGGAGATGGGGATAAGAGAGTTCAAGCAAATCAATCGCCATTCCCTCCGATAATGTCTGTCTGGGGAATAGGAATGGAGAAAGGAAGGGAGAGAGAGAGAGAGAGAGAGAGAGAGAGAAGAAAGAGAGGGAGAGAAAAGAGATACAGTAAAAACAAAGTAAACACTACAGGGAGGGTGAGATGAGGAGGAGGATGAGGAAGAGGGGGAGCAGGATGAGATAAAGAAAATAGGGATGGATGGAAGGGAGGGACGCATGGATGACAGACTACTCTGTCAGCAATGCTTGTTCTCTTGTAATTAGACCATGAGGAGTGTGTGTGTGTGTGTTTGAGAGAGAGAGAGAGAACGAGAGAGAGAAAGAGAGAGAGAGAGACAGACACATTGCTCTTCACAGTTGGATAAATCATTGCCTGGGGAGGATGGGTGAGAATAGTTAACCCCAACTTCAGTCTCTGCCTCTCTCTGTGTGTGTGTGTGTGTGTGTGTGTGATCCATTGCTTTTCACGCAGAACGATAAATTACAGACTGGGGAGGATAGGTGAGAATAGTTAACCCCAATGTGTGTGTTCAGTCAGACAGCAAAGAGCTGAAGAAACACGACTGTCTTTGTCTCTCTGCAGCAGTCTCATTTGAGTTCATAAAGTGTGTGTTTACACGGCTAAATCCTGCTACAGATGTCTCTCCCTCTCTCTTTCTCAAACAATCTTAGCAGAATTCAAGGAGTGTGTTTATACAGCGCTAAAAAAATCAGTTATGAGTTATTACCGTCTCTTTATCTCTCCATGCCTCCCTCTCTTTCTGTTCTTCTCTCTCTCTGTCTCTTCCCTCTCTCTGCTGTGTACACATGAGCCATTAAGAAACTATTAGTTTAAATGATAGGTGACCCGTCCCTCTGATCTACAAGTCTAATTATGTTCCTGCATCCCATCAACGTGTCCTCTAATCTGTGTGGTGTGTGTGTGTGTGTGTGTATAGGTGGGAAGATGAACTGTGACATACATGCTGATGCAAGGATGCAGGTCACAGCGCCAAATCTCATTAACAGTGTGTGTATGTGTGTGTGTGCGTGTGTGTGTGTCTGAGTACTGTAAATTGACCGTGACATACATGCTGATGGCAGGGTTAAACATGACAAAACCAAAGACCAAAAAAGAGTGTGTGTGCGCGCGCATGTGTGACGTAAGTGCAGAGACTATTTCAGGCCATTTATTCACAACCCCTATCAGCTGTCATCACATATGGAGGAGGTGCTGTCAATAAATTGGATTTCCCCATTATATTATTTCCCCTCCTTGACACTTAGTACAAGTACTTAGTTTAGTTTATTTTACTCATCTAAAAATGCTAAAATACTGAAAGAAGGGAAATATTTCAGATGGTGCAAATACAATAAAAAATACTAAAATTAACAAAATAATAATTAAGAACAAGATTAATGGGGCATAAAAAACACATTTCACATTAAAAGACACAAAACAGATGACAAAAAACAACAACAAACAACTGCATTGGAGGACTGAGGCCTCTTCAATTCTACTTTGTTGTTCTTCTACGTTGTTTATGTTGATTCACTTGAATCCTATAGCATTCTTCCTGTTTTTCATTGTCTTAGTTGAAGTGAATGTTTACATAGTCCTATGTTTCATGGACCCAAGAGGTCCATGAAATCCAGTCTGTAATTGAAACAATGCATGGGACACTAAGTTTAGGGTCAATTCACTTTCGATTAAACCGACTGAGGAAAAACATTTCCCTCTACAATTCCCAAACTCTTTGGACATAAAAAGATTTGAATAGCCAATCTATAAAGAATAGCTGAAAATTGAGGCTAAATCATTTTTTGATGACTCACCCACTACAACCACTTCCTGTTGTTGACTTCATCTCATCCCTGGAGACATACTGAGCTAAGGGCAATCATGTAAAGGATGGCTGCTAATGCTCGGCCTGCTTACTGCACATTAGCATCTCTCTCTTCTGTCTCCACCTCTCTAATTATCTCAGAGTTTTCCCTGTCCAGAAAGGTCATTTATGCCTCTGGATGTTTTTGATCACCTAAAGGAAAATATGAAATATCCAATTCAATGCTTTGGCTGCTTCATCTGCTGCAGTTTGGAATTGCTGGCTGGAATAAAAGCAGGCGAGGACACACATATTCACTGCTTCTGTTCAGGAGTGATGATTCATCTGACTCTTTATTTCACCTTATATCACCATAGATCAAACTGTGATGATTTCTGTGCTGATAAAAACCTTTGATGTAATGTTCTTTTGATTTGTGTGCTCTCAGAGAAGGTTAGTTTCAACACCTATGCCACGGGGAAAACCCACCTAATTGGCTACAGAGCCACCTAAGCCTCTTAAAAACCCAGGGAAATCGCTGGATCTCTGATTGTTTCTGTCTACATTTCTAGCTTTCTGCAGCTAATACTCTATGGATCTCTTTTCCCCAATCTCTTCCTCTGTTTCCTCCTCCCTGTCCTATTTCTTTCCCTGAGTGTTTTAATCTACCTCTGGACCCTCCACTCCCCCCACACTCCCTCTCTCAGCCCTCGCCCATTAGTGGTTCCTGTTCCTATGTGCATTAGCAAGAGAGCGGATCATCCTCATGACCATCATCCAATGTAATATCAGCTTGTGTTAGGAAATGAGTGACGCAGAGCGCTAATGCACTACCAGCGGAGAAAGCAGAGTCTTCTCTAAAACCCTCTTTTTAGACTCACATTCAGATAGGGATCAGCTTTAGCCAGCAGATGATGGATACTGTGCTGTGCAATTATGGTGGGAAGCTAGTGAGAGCTGTCTACTGTCTAAGAAATATCATGCTGATGTAAAACAATTTTGAAAATATTGCAATAACTGCAATAAAAAGTTAAAATGAGTTGAGTGACAAAACATTATTAGATCAAATTCAAGGCCCTTTAGGCTATTTCAAGGCCTGTTTTTCCATTTTCAAGAACATCGTTATTTAAATGTAAATCATATGGTACTTTATTGATCCCCATAGAAAAATTCAAATTTCTTTTACCCATCAAGGGAGGTCAGGCTCAGCTACAGAAGCTGACTTGACCAATGCAAACGAATGGGAAGCACCAAAATGTATCGTGAGAACGACACATCACGTAAAATCTATAACTATAATCTATAGCACAGAGCCAATTGAAACAGCTGGGAAAATGAGCAGCTGTGCATCTTAATTGACTTCATGCACAATGTCAAGCACACAGCCCACCTCAAACTGTAAGGAAGCTTCTCTGGTCTTACTTTCATGAAGTTTGTTCTCTCCAACTTGGGAAGAACTTTCTCGACTTGGCATTCTTGCATCTGATATTTAGCCAGAGTCAAAGTGAACAGCACTCACTAGGCCACTCTGCTTATTTAATGCAAATAAAAATACCACTATTTGGCAGCAACGTATCAATTCAATGTCATGGTATCATGCTGAATTGACTCTTTCCCCACCTCGAACTTTACAAAGTGTACAAAAACATGAAGTTAAAGGTATCAAATAATGATGACTTTCTTTCTGGGGAATTTCCCTCTGTCATCCATATTGCACTCAGAACAAAACTGACAGCACACACTCTGCCCTTGTCAGTCTGGGCTATGAGCAATAATGATGAATAGCTCATTGATGTAGTTTGAGACTATGACAAATAGGACATTGATCATCTAGTTTGAAACACAGGCAGGCGCACACAAAGATACGCACCCGACACACACTCCAGTAGCTGTGTCTGCTAATTATGCCTCGCAGTTACTGCTGTTAATGCCAAGCAGTCATGGCGACAATTACAGTAACAGCAGACAGGGACTTGAAAAGGACAAGGGGACAAGATGGCAAAGCCAGCACTGTTTTCTGTCTGCCATCTCTGAAAAGGAAGAACAAAAGTAGAGCAAAAGAAAGCAGGAGAAAATGGCTAGATAGTGGAGAGAGACAAAAAAGGAGGTTCACTGAGATGACCCCCAGATACAGAAAAGTACAGTGATGAGATCAACAGCCTGCTCTCAAGCAGAATAGGGAAAGAGGAGCGGGTTAGATGGAGGGGAAGTACACAGAGACAGAGAGGATGGCAGCTGGGTGACTTCTTTGAACAACTTGAAAAAGACAAGAGGACGGAAAGCTCCGCAGACAGTTTTCATGGAGGCGCAGAAGAGTGGAGAGGGTTATAGAGGAGAAGGACAGACGGAGGAGGGAAATAGTCGAAATGAAGAAAAATAACAGATCATGTGTAGTTTTATTCAATTTACACTTTTTGAGGATCCGACAAGGGCAACACTGCTACTGGATGAAAAAATCATAGCTCCAAAAAGTCCATTTTTCTGGAATGAACAAAAACCAGCTTACTCTTATAGTGACTCCCACGCATTTTTGAAAAGTTTTCATAGGTTTTGAATGGGCTTAACAGCCTCGAATGTCAAAACGCCTCTTCAACCCAAAAAGGACCGTGTGCATTTTCAATTCAAGTAAACATGAAAATGACCAAAACTGGAATCATTTTCAAGGTTTTCACCAAACTGTCAGTATTCAGAATGACAATAGGGAGGAGAGGGAGCGATGAATGAGAGAAACTGCAAGTAAAAGGAAGAGGAAAGAGGAAAGGGGAAAGAAAAGGGTGGTGGAGAACCCTGAGAAGAGAGGGTGGGAGGACGAGATGAGAGCAGGATGGAGAGATTGGAGAGGAGATAGCAAAGAAGAAAGTGCTTAAAAGGGAGGGGGAGAAGGACTTGGTTTTCTTTAAGTGGCTTGAAGGCCAAGACGAGAGAGACACGCGGTCTGACGCTGCATGCTCAGATATGATAAGGAGGACGGGCAGAGAGACGGAGACGGAGAACGGGGCAGGAAGAGAAATGAAAACGGGAGCCGTAATTTTGTCCTCTTGCTGTAAGTGGTTTGAGAAATTGAAAATAGAAGAGAGGCGATGAGACGGAAATAGGGGAGGAAGAAAGATCGAGGAAGGGAGAGGGAAGTGTGTGAGGAGAGAGAGCGAGAGAGCGAGGTGCGGGAAGAAGAGGACGAGACGCATTAGAGAGGAGATGAAGAGGGAAAGAGCGTGATTGAGAGAATGATAGTTGGAAGGCAGGAACTGCAGAGGAGAGAGTAACTAGATTCTGATGCTGTTTTATAGACACACAATGCAAGAGTTTAGCCAGATTTAGGCGCCATTAAAGAAATAAACGAACAGGCAAATGAGAAAGAAAAAAGATGATGAGAAAAAGAGAAGAGAAAAAGAAATGAAATTGCTTTTGCTTGAAGATGAGTAGCAATCGTAGTAGGCTGCAACTTATTACAGTAAAAGCTCCAGTGTGAAAAAGATTTTGAATTTTAATACCTTATAGGATAAACTGTTGAGTATCTTAATAATATATGATACTTATATTGATTGTCTTCTTATATTGAATTCTTACCTATAATAGCACTATCCTTTTCATATAGATCTAGTGATGCAACCTCCATCCTCTGAGAAAGAGAGAGACTATATACACTCTCTCTTTTTTCTTTTGGACACTCACAGAAGAGGTGATGAGAAGAGAAGAGGGAAAGCGATCGACAGAGTGGGAGAGTGGGAGACAGACAGGGAGAGAATGGAAGAGGAGAGAGTGTAATACTCTCTGGGAGTTTAATAGCTGTGAACTGCTGTGAGTAGCACACTCCCTTTTCTCAGTTTCCTTCTATTCCTCTCTCTGTTCGCCTTCTTTCAGGAGAGCCAGAGACAGGGAGACAAAAAGGTTGGATGAGAGAGGAAGTGGCGTGAAAATGGAACTGAGGACAGATAGATGTGTGTGTGTGTGTGTGTGTGTGTGTGTGAGGATATAGTGCCATCTCTCAGTGTGGGACTAATGGGTTCCATATCCTGGTGTGAAGAGTGACGCTGGTCCCCGTCTGTATGACCACCTGCTAACGTCACACAGAGGTGTGAATGGACTGACCTTGGCACCATCTGTGTGTGCGAGTGCATGAAAACGATGCCCTCCTGATTTTTAAGCCTCTTCATTGACATTCATGTTAAACCATATTAAGACAATGAAATCAACAAAAAAGATCAACTTTTGCTCACTGTCCCTATTCTCGCTACTGACTGCTAGACCTTCTGTGTGTGCAGTGCGCTGCCTGCCTGTGTGAACATTCTGCGGTAGCTGTGGTTGTGCATGTGTGTGTGTGTGTGTGTGTGTGTTGCAGGGCTGGGTGGGGTGTCAGCAGGTCTGGGTGGGGTTTCCTTGCAAGGACCCCTATGCACTTTACCCACCACACACTATTCTAAACTAGCTGACTATCATGGAAAATTAACTGAAAGAAAGAGGAGGAGAGACAGACAGTGAGTGAGTGAGAAAGGGAGAGAGAGAGAGAGAGAGAGAGAGAAAGAGAGAGGTTGAATGAGTGCAGGTGTACAGTAGTAATACTAGCTGAGAAGGAAAAGTCTGGTGGAAAGTTGTTTTTACGGAGACCCAATTACACAGAAATGTAGGAATGCTGCTTATTAACATCCTTCAGGAGGGTCGTTTACACTGGAGTTAACTGGTACAAGACTGTTGTTGTAGTGGGCAGCTCCCAGGTACCACTCCTCCAGTCAACCCTCCCTAGGAAAATAAAGGCAAAAAGAGAGTACAATAACTTAGATATCATTTATTAATACCTTAGTTATCATTTATCAGTAATATTGGTTGAATGTGTTTATCAAACCGTTTATTAAATTGCTGAAAAGTGCTGAAATAGAGTTTTGCTCACATTCATTTGGTGTGAGCATTGACAATTAATCAGATGAATTTTGTCCTGTATGTGCTGTCATCTGTAGTGTTAAACACACTTCAGTGAAATGATGAAAATAAAAATGCATTATAATCTTAAGCTTCGCAGAGGGACACTGATAGGAAAAAATTGTTTTCAAGTCAGCAAGGTTTTGGGACTTTTGGGACTGGTAGTGTGTCCGAGCGGATTAGGGCTCAAGTCTCTCTGGGGGACAGGTGGCGCTGTGAGTAGGGAGATTGCCCTTCAACCAGATGACCAGAATTCAAGCCCCCCTGCCCCGTCTGCAAGCATCCGCCCTGTTAAAATGTCCTTGAACAAGCTCCACGGGTGCTACTCTGTAGGTCTGACCTCCCTGTGGACAGAGGCGCGGGGAGGTGAAAGGAGAATTTGCCTCCAGGGATCAATGAAGTTTCACATCGATATTGTAATATAATACGATAAAAAAAAAGGCCAATTGTGAGCCCTCAGGATGAAGACTTGGCATGCTCTTTTATAATCCTTGGCTCTGGGCCAGCGGATTGTAATCCTCTTCTCAAGGGACACAAATTTTCAGAGTCATTATTCTTGCGACTCAAAATGGATTTGCGGGATGTATGCTGATCCAAGTGCAACCGTGAGGGGTGTGGAAAAGGCTTAAGTGTTCCCAAGGAGGCAAACTGCTTGAAAAATAAGGAGAGGGGAAAGACTTCTGAAGCAAAAAGAGCACTCTTTATGGAAGCTAACACTCACACAGGTGAAAAAGCATACAAACTGTAGGTCGTGGAACAGTTAATATAGCTATACAATACATACACAGTTAAGGCAACATGTTTCGATTCAAAAGAGTGTATCCACTCAAAAGACGTTGCTCTAAGTGTGTATATACTGTATGTATTGTATAATCATAATTATTCCTCCACAAACTATGTATGCATTTCCATCTTTGCGACTGTTAGCATGTATGCTGACTGATGTATGCTGATAGAAAGACTTCAGCCACATAACACAGCTGTCATGTTTTGATACCAAATTTGGGTCCCATTTAAATCTCCTCACAGTCTACTTTTGTGGTCTGACCCAAAAACTTTGGGTGCACAGATGTAAATGTGGAATTAGCTCTTTATTCAGTGGAGCTTAATTTGAATCTTAGCACAGACCCACTTCCAAAATAAACACAACTGGTTAAGGCACAGGGAGATACTAAATCTGTGGTGATACAAGAGGGATAAAGCAAGAACAAGACAAAAGAAGAGAGGAAATGCGACTCTTCACAGAAAAGCTGAGAGAGAGAGAGAGAGAGAGAGAGAGAGAGAGAGAGAGAGAGAGAGAGAGAGAGAGAGAGAGAACGAAAGAAAGTTGGAACAAAAAGAGGGCAGAAAAGTTCCCTACATCTCGTTTTGGGAGGAGAAAGGAGGGAGGAGGAAGGTAATTATGGAGCTGGAGAGTGAAGAGAAGGAGAGAGGGAAACGTCTTCTCATCTTCCTGTTCCACTTTGATGGAGCAAGGCAGATCCTGTGATGCAGAGTATGATTAAAAGAGAAGTGAAAATTATATGGGGAAATTATGATGGGAGGGACCACACACACACACACACACACACACACACACACACACACACACATACACACAAGTGGAGAAAAGGCGCAAAGACAGACACTTAAGAGTACACTCCTTCATACACACACAGAACACACACAGAAGGACACACAAGAGTACAAATACTGTACACTCTTTCACAACCGCACACAAAAATAGACATACACAAGTACAAGCACACACACACACACACACACACACACACAGTCATCCTCTATTCTTTCAGCCTTAACCACAACAACTGTCATCTGTCCCTTGTAAAAGCTACTTATCTCTCGCAAGACCTGGAGAGACAGAAAGGAAGAAAAAAGAAAGGAAAAAGGCTGCGGGGAAAGAATTCTGAGCCAGCGGAGGATCTACTGCTGCGCAGACACAGTTTGAGAAGAAGAGAGAGAAAAGAAAAGGAAGACGGAGAGAAAGAGAGAGATGAAAAGAAGACAGAGAGAGGATTAGGGGAGATATAATAGGCTGTAATCCTTTTCTATTGCGAGAGGGACCCGGGGATCGCTGATGGGGTGTCAGTTCAAAAGAGCTGTTTGTCTAAGATATGAGTCCGCTTTTAGACCGCTTCTACCTTTATGAGAGCTGAAAACTCCTCGGCCAATAAAAAACACTTAGGAGGGAGTGTCGGGGGGTAACACATGATTCAGTAACACATTATAATAAGTACTTTTCCCAGTAACAGGTAGTGTAATGAATAACTATTTCAATTTCAGTAATAATATTACAGCTACCAATCAAACAAATAAGTCATTACTTTTGTTATTACCCCATTTAAATATCAGACTGAAGTTGAATTATCATCCCCTGATATGTTTCCTCATAATTAGTCATCCTCTCACAATTAGTCGTCCTCTCTGAGTCGAAGGATTCCCACTACGTTGATTTTATCAAGTAAAAAGATAACAAGACCATCGGACATCAACGGTATTTGGTTTCCCTGAACATTCACAAATTTCTCTGGAAATGAGTAATGAGTTGACTTCTTTTGAGTAATGGTCCTAACACTGTTAGGAGGACAGTTTGCCAGTCCTCACAAGGGGAAAAATGAGTATTTGTTAGGTTTATGTTAAAATTAGTGACTGTCTGTAGTGAGGTTATAGCTACACTAGTTACATGTTTAGTGGTTAAGGTCACGGTTAAGTAAAGGTTTGTGGTTAGTGAATAAATGTAAGTTGATGGAACGTTCTCACAAGTAAAGTAATACAAAACGGGCGTTTGTTTGTGTGTGTGCATCTGTATGTGTGCATGAGACAATAATATGTTTACCTCATAGCTCAGAGCTGAACTAGGAAAGCAATAAAGGAGGTTATTGATGTGAGACAGATGGGCGGACGGACGGATGATAGATCGATGGATGGATATTACACAACCTCCTCAATTTAAAAAGACTTTATCACTGGGAAACTGGATTAGGGGACTAAATATATTTGAATGAAACAACTGTTTTGTCACTTTGAAAAGCACCGAAAACTAGACATTTAAATGAAATAAATGCCTTGTTGAAGCTGAGGAGTGGATTTGAAGATGACTAAAAATGTTTGAATGTAAATTTGTCAAAATGTGACCGTGAGGAGAGGATTTTGGCAACTGCTCCGGAGGGATTTAGAGGGAGTTTTGAGAAGCGTGCGTCACGTGGCTTTTTATAATGCTGCGCATTATAATGAGGATAATTCTGACTGAGAGAAAAGTGTTAAGAATGCAAACACACAAAGGTATGTACCACACACACACACACACGCACACACACACACACTCATACACATACAGATTTAAATACTGCGTAGGAAACTGATAAAAATACACAAATGTGCACAGTGGCACAAACAAGGCATACGCAGTCACACATACAGACATAGCAAACTTTCATACACACACACACACACGCACACACACACACACAAACACACACACACACACACACACACACACTACTTGACCTGTTTTTTACAGTGTTATACAGCGCTTTGTGGAAGAGATGTCTAATTCACCAGGGTGCCTGTCAATTCCTCAACATACTGAAGTGAAAGCATTTAAAAAAGCTACAAGACAAAGCAGCTTATATAAACAACAAAGTGTGTGTGTGTGTGTGTGTGTGTGTGTAAGAGAGAGAGAGAGACATTCAAATGGAATTATCAGTACCACCTATGTGGAACATGTCAGTCAAATCTCCTCTTCAAAAGACCAGGAGACACAGACCTGAATAATTACATTGTTAGTTTGAAGTCAAGCTCAAAGAAAGGATTCCCATTTCCCACATAGATGAGATCTCAATTAAATGGGACACTGTTGAATGAGTGTGTGTGTTCCTCTCTAAAGCTTGGCATTATGGCTGAACCTGACAAAATATATCACTTCAATTTATCACTTACTGAAACTGCCCAGGTTTTGGTCAGGCTTGTGTTTAAAAATACTGTGGATAAAACTACTGTAGGTTCAAAAATATTGTGGGGAAAAAACAGTTATTGTCAGATCATCAGAACCATCAGAAAATGACGATTTTCTTTAATTGGGTTCAGTTTCTGTGGTGGAAATTGGAAGTTGAAATGCCTTATGGAGCTGGGCACAAAGACGCAGAGGTCAGGAGGCACAGAGTGTAAATCTGTGCATCAGAAAGAGCGCATATCTGCTTTAAGTTATTTTCAAAATCTACCTGTATTTCCTCTGTTAAGGTCCCAGGCTGAAAAAGCAGATAAAGTCAATAACTGTCATAAGTCAGACTAAGTGTCAGTCAATGACATTAGTAAGTCAGAGAGACATATAAGCTTCAAAAACCCTTTCTCTGAAGCTGGTACAAGCTCCTCTGAGAGGATGGCCTGTCATGTAAACATGCTCTGACAGTGAGTGATTCAAAGCTGACTCATGTTGCTTTCAATTACAACATTCAGAGACTTACAAATCCATTTCAGAATATCAGCTAATGCGAGCGGCCAGTCTCTGTAGTATGAGAACATGCGAAGGTCATGGTTAGCTGATGAAATGTATTTAACCTGTGCACAACTGTGATTTGTTAAATTAATTTGACTTTCAACAGGTTCCTCCCCTTAAGCTTCCAAAAGCATATATAGCATTGACCAAATCTTAACTTTGAAGAAGATTCTGTTGAAAGAGACTAGGACAACAGCAACGAGCATCGGCAGAACATGCTGTGAAGCGCTGGCTGAGACAGAGTTACAACCACTATTAATAAAACTCCAAATTATGACATTTCTTGTGAAGGAATGGTGTCACATCAAACATCACTTAGACACAAATATGTGACATGCTGAGTGGTTCGTACAGCCCATGGTGGCCCAATATTGTATTAAGATACTTCAGATATGAAAACACGTGTGAGTCAGTGAAACTAGCGTGGGTCTGTCAGGTATGGAGATTAGTTTTATCAAAGAGCGCCTCTATGGAAAATGTCTATTTCTGATGCTGGAACAACCTCCTAGGAGAGAAATAATTCATATGCAAACTCCCACAGTGATTCTCTGACATCTTGTCTTGTTCTCAGTCACACCATTTATAGACTCAGAGATCCAGTGTTTCCAACTAAGCTACACTCATTCAGCAGCGCTGGTCTGTCACTGCTAGAGACCTGCCTCATTGCAAGAGAAAGCCCAAGAAATTAAAACAATCATCATCTGACCCCACTGCAAACCTACAGTACATAACAAACATATAGGACTGTTATAATACAGTTTGTCCAATCCAAGTATCCAAATAAGAGTCATTTTTAAGAAACAAAGAACAGATTTTTGCACAGAACTAAAATTGCAGCAGTCCCTCATTTAACATTTTCTAGATATCAGATATTGTGTGGTCAAACTTAGATTGTAGATGCACACATTATAGAAGTCCAACTTTTCTACATCCTTGCTGCACTGTTGCTCAACCCATTTAGCACTTGACTAGGAACGTTGACATCAGCTGCTGTAAGGCTGAGATAAACAGACTGTGGTCTAATCCACCATCTGCACATCGCTGGGAAGAAGACACATGAAGAAATGGCACATGAAGCAGTGAAAACTAAATTAACCACTTATGGGTGAAGCAAACAAGCCTATATCAGTTTATGACATATATACGTATATCCATATTGGTACACAACCTGGAGTGACGCAGCCAAACAGCTGTCAGACATATATACATGTTTACACAGACATGTCTCTATTTCTTGCTGCGCAGCTTATCTCACAAATGGATTTGTTATCTTTAAAACTCTCTAGATAGGGGAAATGATCATTTATGGAGCAGCGACAACATCTCCTCCATAAGTCAAATAGATAAGGGTTCCAGTGTCTCCAAAGATAATACATCAGCTTATTTGCATGCTGAGATAATTTATGTCAGGCAAAAAAAAAAAAAAAATACCCTGAGCGTCTATTCATCTGTCTGGTTCTCTCTCCTTCACAGTCACTCACTCACAGTCAATTAAAGACGCTTTATTGACATGATACATCTGAGATGGCTGCATATCAAAGCAAGCAGATGGGGACTTCAGGAAAGCCAATGATGACTCTCTCACTGATACCTCATACCTATTAATATGATGTATTTAGTTTTAGATAAAAGATAAAAGTAGATAAATTAACAAGGCAGTTTACTCTAAACTTTATGGCCAGTTTCACTTGTTTCTACTGTGTAAGTGTCTCAACATCAGCTACAACATGACAAAGCGCATGTTCACACTGTTCCACTATTTTTATAGAAAAAGTGCTGCCTCAACTGCTTTTTATGCTTACAGTAAGAAAGAGCGGTCTGCATGATGTTCACTTTATCTCCATAACGTCTTGCTGCAGTAGCTGCCACTGTCAGCAAACAGTACTTATGTCCAACTCTAAAACACTAAGCAGAAACTCCCACAACACAGCCTATGTACTCCACATTTACACGTTATCATACTTTTGACTTTTCTACTGATACTCTCTCCATTTTCACTCTGGTGGTTGTTGTAAATTGTCAGCTGCCTGCGCAGTGTGAAACCCTGCCTCTACTTTGTTGTGATTATTTGACTCACGAAGAAGCGCTCCATGTCTTGTCTGCTCCTGTGAAGCGTTTCCTCAACTTGTGCTTTCTAAAAAGATGGCAGATGCAGCTCTTTTTCCAAGGCAGCTGTATTCCTTACGACTTTAATCTCATTGACTTTAATGTAAAATGTGTTGGCAGTCTGAAGCGGAATATTGTGAACATGGCCAAATTGTTGAAGCTGTGCTGTACATGGACTATGAATAAAGGTTTGATTCTAAACTTGAGCTAAACATTGAGTGAATATTGTCAACAGACAATGAATGGACAGACAAACTCTAAAGGGCAAATCAACACTAAATCACATAAGGCAGAAAATTGTTGTTGCACTGCTCTCTATGGGTTGAAACTTTCAAACGTGTTGCACTTCTAGCCACACCCCAATCAGTGATGTCAAAGCAGGTTTTTTTTGCCTGCAAGAGATGGGGATGTAGCTCAGTGGTAGAGCGCATGCTTCGCATGTATGAGGTCCTGGGTTCTGTCCCCAGCATCTCCACTTCTTGTGGTGTTGTGCAGCTTCCTTAACACCTCTAGGCTACGGAACTTCTGATGCTACAGCGATGATGATCAAATGTCTATCAAAAGTTGTCGTTAAGTAAACCTGCAATGTAGGAGCATGTTATGTGATTTCATTTGACCCACATATACAGTTATCTTCCTCTAGCTCTCCAATCCTCAATCCTCCTCTTCTCTTTCCTTTCTGAAACCTTCCCTTTAACAAACAGAAAACAGATGGAGAGATAGAAGAGGGACATGAAGGAAAGAGCAAGATGGAAAGAAAAGATGTCAGAGAGAGAGACAGGGGAAAGAGAACAAATGGATGGATGACAGGAGGAAGAGAGGGGGATGTTAGGTCTGCAGAAAGGGATGGATGGCTGATGGTGGAAGTGGTAGATAGATGGATAAATGGATGGATGAGTGAGTGGATGGGTGGATGGTAGTGCACACATGTGATACAAAGTTACTGTAGCATCCAGTGTGTAGCCTGTGTCTAAGGTGATTGCGCCCCAAGTTTAAGTTCAAGTCCTCAGTACACAGTCATCAATATTCAAGTCTGTGTCGAATCACCTAAATTGGGACTCAAGTCGGGCTCAAGTCCGAGTGCAGGACTTGAGTACTACAATACTGGTACCATCCACTAAACATACGCAGTGTGCTACAGAATCAGCAGTGATCATAGTAACACCAATAAATGCTAGATACATTTTACCATTTCACCTACAGTAAAATCCCTAATTCCCTGACCAACTTACTCATATACAGTATAAAGTATTAACAAAGGAGATGGACTGCTGTAGCTTCACGGAGGGGATGTAGCTCAGTGGTAGAGCGCATGCTTCGCATGTATGAGGTCCTGGGTTCAATCCCCAGCATCTCCACTTCTTGTGATCCACTGTAACTCTGTAGAGCATGCTATAACCACTACCAGTCTCAGGGGTTATTATTACAGTGACCACTGTATGACATAAGGTTTTTGTGGTTTAATAAAACTTACTTAATGTCACCAACCTCATTTGCACATCTACAACTATCTTCCTCCATCCCGCTCTTCCTCATAGCTGTTACTGTTACTAAAATGTATTTTCCATCACATTTTACCAGAACACAGAAAATCGAGGGAGAGATGGAGAAAAGGGGAATGTTGATAGACTCTCAGCAATGTAGGAAAACATTAGGGAGAACAAAAATTAGCTTCAAACGTATTCTCTATCTTGTCAAAGTGTTTGGGTTTAAGCAAGGTCACCAAACAGTGAGAGAGAGAGGAAAGAGAGAGAAAGAGATAGACTGAGGGGGGAGGTGAGAAAGAGGGAGAGAGATGCTGCTCGGGAGAGAAAGGCCCAGGTGTTCATGGGAGACAGTCAGTAGCAATCTATCACTGCCGCTGCTCCCAGACATTGTGTGTGTGTGTGTATGTGTGGCTGTCTGTCGCAGTGGGTGTCCTCTACTATTGTCCATGACTTTGCTAAAATAAAATATCTTGCAAATAATGATGAGCAGGATGTGTGTGTGACACCCAAAACAGATGCTTGTGTTTAGAAACCATAAATCTGTCTTGAGAATTTGAGAAAAAAAGAGAGTAAATATATCCTTTGTCCAGTGTGTGTGTGTATGTCTGTGTGTGTGTGTGTGTGTATGTGTGTGTGTGTGTGCTTGCATGAATGTGTGTATGTACATATGCGATGCCAAATCAAGGCAGATGTTTAGAAGCCTTAAATCTGTGTGACATCTTTTAAAAAATGACACAAAGTGTAGCAGGACTTTGAGTAATAATTTAGAAATGGAGCTTAGATGGAGACGGAGGAATTGGCTGCTCTATAAGCAACAGATTGCATGTGTGCAGATGCACGCACACACACACACACACACACCAGCAGATGGAGGGACTTGAAAAGCTGGACAAGTATTAATATTTCTTTGACTGGCAGGGAGGCGACAGACACACACACACACATGCTCCACACACACACACACACACACACACACACACACACACACACACACACACACACACACACAGACAGAGAGGGCACCTGGCCACGTACTGATACTGTTATCTACACCTATCTGTCTGTCTGTTCCTCTCTCCTCCATTTCTGTCTCATCTCCTTTTCTGTCTGTCTGCTCCTCTCTCTGTATTCCTCTCTTTATCTGCCTTTCTTTGTATTTCTGTCTGTAGCTTCCTCTCTCTCTCCCCCTCACACAGTCCCTCTCTGTCTCTCTCTTCTGCCTCTATCTGTCTCTCCATATCTCTCTGTATTCACTCTTTCACATCATTGTCCCCGTTGCCAATTAACTTGGAGTGCAGGTGGGTGTATTCATTAGTCAAATTGATTATCTTTCCTCTGCTCCATGAAAGCCAATCAGAGAGCAAAAGTGAGCCAAAGCCCTGTGATATCTCTACCGATTCTTCCGTTGCATCCCCAAAACACGGCAACAGTAAACATGTGTTCCCCCACGAATGATGCAGACCCCCTCTTATCCAATCAGGAACAAATATGTCACCTTGTTTTGACCTGTCATTCAAGCGTCCCCCTTGGGCCAGTCAGTGCTGTTTTGAAAATGCAAGAACGCAGTGGTGAGATGCATCATTTCCCCAAGTTTTATCAAACTCTGATCCCGATTTCATCATGGGGGATAATGAAGGTCAGACTAGTCTGCATTGTCTACTGCTAAAGAAACAGAGTGGAAGAGCCTCTCTGAAATCCCTGATGAATTCCTAATATAAAGAAAGCAAGCTGCCGTAAGCCTTGTGTTGTGTCTACTGCTAGTTATTCTTTGTCTGAATTTCTTGATAAAATATCTTAACTGCATGTGGAGACAGGCTATTACAACTAGTAGTTTCATGGGGAGAATGTGAGTTTGAATTAAAGGGGAACAATGGTCAATTTGTTTTAAATTTATGCTAATCTCAAAATAATACTTCATGTTACTTTATGAAAACAACTTGTAACACACACAAGCTTGCTCATTAATATTTCACATTGTCAATAACAATTACAAACAACTGTGCCTTAACTGTTCCATCCTCCAACATCGATGTCTTTTGCACTCAATCCGCAATGCATTTGTGTTTTTGCAAACTGTGTGCAGAGATCAAACATCATATGGCTCACATGTATAGAGATGAAAATTATCATACGTGGCACAAAACATTAGTTTTAGTTAGGCCATACATTATCAATGCTTAAGCATAATATATCCAACTCACAACAACTTCATTGTAACATAATGCATCTGCAGAATGAGGAACAGAAGAACAGAATGATGCAGCAGCAACAGATTCTCTCATTTCACATGAATTAACCTCTACAACAATTACACAATCATAACACATTCAACACATTAACTGAGCCTGGCCTTAGCAATGATTTTCAGTATGAAAAACAATTTGATTTTTTTTCTTTCTCATCAATCTAAATAACAGAAATGTATAAGTCGTGCCCCTAAAGGACTGCTGCATCAAGTGTGGGGGACAACTTGTTGACTGTTAGGAGGAAAACCAAAACCACTGGTGCCATAATCATCCCTCTCTCTGCTTCTGTCTCTCTGTCTCTGTTCCTTCTCTTTCTCTCTCTCTCTCTCTCTCTCTGTGACCCATTTCTGTATCTTCTCCCTGGTGCTCAACTGTACAATTACAGAATAGGCTTGGGATTCCAAAGCCCCTCTATTTTTTTTCCATGTCCCCATACACTCATTGAGTTTCAATAAAAACAGGATGCTTATCAAGGCGTTGGCCTTCACACACACATACACACACACACACACACACACACAGAGCTGAGAAGCTCAGCAGGATATATCATTTGTGCAGCCTGACAGAGAATAAAACATGCTGTCCCACAATCACACACACACACACACAGTTTGCACACAAGGGCTCCTTTAGAAAATAAGAGTACACTTGCATAACGGTCCTCTTACCGACATTTAATAGGCTTCTCTACTATGCTGATACCACTGTAGCTCTGTGTGTATGTGTGTTTGTCTATGTGCATGTGTGTGTGTGAGTCATCTGTCTCTCTTCGTTCTGATACAGGATCAGAGGAGATGTAACTGAACTTTGTGTTTTGAGTTTTCTGCGGTGTGTGTGTGTCTGTGCATGATTTTGGCGTGATTCTCTTTGTGTTCATGAGTACTTCTGAGAAAGCAGGCACACACACACACACACACACACACACACACACATACACACACACACACACACGATACGTTTGGTTGTTGGCAAAACGGTGTCAGTGTGTGATGTAACAGAGACGACAGAACGTCAAACGGTTGTATTAAAGCCCATGGGAGGAGACAGAAAATTGTAAGTGCTTTTTCTTGTACACACTCAAACACACACACACACACACAAACAGCTGTGAGAGTCGTGACCCCCGTTCCTGTCGTGAGAAGAGAAAAGTGCAAGTGAGTGACACCAAGTCAAAGAGAGAAAGAGAGAGAGAGAGAGAGAGAGAGAGAGAGAGAGAGAGAGAGAGAGAGAGAGAGAGAGAGAAGATATGGTTTTAGTCCAAGTTTCACTTTGGAATGGAAAATGGGCACCCCACCCACTTCCCATAATATACTGTACTCCATAGACTGACACACACACACACACACACACACACACACACACGGCTAAAATGAATAGTTTGGTGCTAAGGGAGACACATATGCTGCAAACTCTCCCTCTCACAGTCCATTCCCACCCTAATAGCTTCTCACAGACTGACACAATTAAGATTCCAGAACGCTCCCAGATTCCAGAACACTCCCAGATTCCAGAATGGCCTTAAGTTCCAGATTGCTGCCAGATTCCAGAACATTAACAGATTCCAGAATGGTCCCAGATTCCAAAATATACAGATTCCAGAATGCTCCCAGATTCCAGAACATTAACAGATTCCAGAATGCCCCCAGATTCCAGCACATTCACAGATTCCAGAATGCTCCCAGATTTCAGAATGCTTTCAGAATCCAGAACACTTCCAGATTCTTAAGGGTTCCTAGATTCCAGAATGCTCCCAGATTCCAGAATTGTCTCAGGGAAATTTGTTCTACTTCAGGGATGGGATTCCACTTCAATATTCTATTAACTTCATAGGATATCATGGATTAGTCTTGAAAATCTGTGGGAGATTATCAAACTAATGCCAAAATTCTGTTTTAGGGTGGAATTTATCTTTAAATCCATGGAATATTGAACATGTCTCAGCCAAACCAAACAGAATGTGATGGCTATGTTGGCCTAACTACAAATCCTATGAATGGAAGGCTGCCAAACTAAACCAGCTGAGGAGAGGAGAAGGCTTATGTTCTAAGTATAGTTTTTAGTTTACATTTCCTTTTGATATGGTTTAACACACTTACTACAATGATTGTCTTGTCTAGGAATACATACAGTATACAAGTACCTGCTATGCTAACTCAAAGCGAGAGATGAGATGAATGAGAAATAACCCAATTATGCGGTGGTTTTAGGTTTGGCAATATTACACTCACTGACTCACTCATCATGTGTATGGTAAAAAAATTCCCATATTTCAGACTTTGAGATGTAGATTGAGATGTACTGCCGATATTGCATTCTGTTACAATGCAAGATTAACATGCATTAAATATATTTCACCCTATACAGCATAACTTCTGTGCAGTTTGTGCAGTGTAGGGATAGAAGGACGGTGCTTCTCAACTAGTGGGTCACACCCCAAAAGTGGGTCTCTGACCTCTTTTAGCAGGGTGAAATTCCGACCAGACTTTCACTGGGCTGTTAGGTGTCAGTGGCTAAACTGATTATAACCACGATGTCAGGACCCTTGTGAACATCCAATAAGCCTGAGTAGAATTTCTAATAGCTGGACAGATAAACTTCTTATCTTTGATTTAAGCCTGCTTCCATTTTCAGCCAGAAGAATTCTGAGGTCACTGATGCTTTTGGACGCAATTTTACCCTCAATCCCCTGTCTCTTTTGGCCTATTCTCGCCTAATCCAAAATGTTCTTCCTGGGTTCACTGTGACTGCTAGGGATGTCACAGACTAAAAAATCAACTATGGGATATTTTCAGGAAACCAATTTTACAAGAGGACTGTGTAGTCCCATGTTAGGGAGGGATCTGAAGGCCTCTGTGTCACTTTTTTTCAAAGAAGCAACTGCCACAGGTCATATATAATACTACGCTAAAATAGATTTAGTTTGAGCTAACATAGTTTGTTAGTTGATTTTCATGATGAAGAACAACTTCATCATGAAACAACTAATATCTTGCTACTCAAAAGCAGCAGCTGAGACTTCACAGATGGGGTAAAACGTACTTCCTGATGCCAAGATGAATGAAAACCTCTGATGTCCAATTGGTATCAAGATATTATGGCATTTAACATGCTTCCAAGTCTTAGAGCTAAAAACATTTGTATTAGATTTTTACTGTACTAGACAATGGAGAGTGACAGGAAACGGTGCAGATTCAAACTGGAAATGTTGTTAGACAGCATGTATCAAAAAACAAAAAAAAAAACAAAACATAATTTCTATGAAACTAACACGGTAGAGATAATCTGAGCTCTAAGCCCTGTAAATGCTAATGGGACAACCAACTGGGTGTGGGACTGTGTACGAAGAGGTTATGGTAACTAGCAATCAAAGTATCCTCCACTGTGGAAAGAAGCATTTCTAAGAAAACAGCGCTGTGTAGGACAGCAGTGATATAGTAGTCCCACTGGTATTCGTGCAACTAGGAGGGTGTAGGCCTTAGGGTGAGCGGCCTCAGTATCAAGGAGTTAGGGTGACTATCATGTTTCAAACACTCAGTGCTATAAACACTTCTAAGAAAACATTGTGGAGGAAAGCAATGATCTAGTCCCACTGGTATCAGTGCAACTAAAAGGGTGTAGGCCTCAGTATCATGGAAATGTGGTGACTACATACCAGGTCTCCAACACTCCTTTCCAAACAGTTCTCTGCTTAAAGGCATTGCTACTTTATTACAGTGGAGAGAGACAGGAATCAGAATCCCGTTAATTGCCAAATACAATAAATGCACAGGAATTTGCCCTAGTGGCACTGGTGCAGAGACATCTGTAGAATATTTTCTAGATGTGTTGGGTGGGGATAATTTTGGTCTGGTTTTCGCATCTGGGTCCATTCCAGGATCAGTTCCAGTAGGTCTTGCAGTTTATTGGATATTTATATCATGATATTGATATAAATTATACTGTATATAGCAATTGTGTTGTTTTTTTTAGGGGTGGACTGAGTAATAAAGCCAGATGATGATGATTTTCATTGGATTTAGATGTTCTGGTGTTCTAGCTGTGGGGGAAATTTTCCAGTTGTGGAGTCACCATCACAGTTAAATGAATGTAACGGTAACACTGTATATCAACAACTTACCTTGAGTCTGCTGAGTGGCCAGCAGCTATATAAATTGAAAAATTGGACAGCATTCACATGTGAGTGTGTGCAACTATATGAATATGTAGAAAGGTGTTGCTTCCGGATGAATAAAGGCTAAAAAAGAATCAGAGTACATACTGACACGTGGCACCAGGACAACAGAGCCTCACACTCAGTGCAAAGTGACAACACAAGACATAAGATAGATGGTAGACTGAACATATCACTTTACATAATATGATATAAAGATGGGACAGAGGGGACGGCATGCGACAAAAGTCCTCAGATTTAAATGAGCAAGGTCACAGGTGGGATTACAGAGAGAGTTTGCATTGCTGTTTTATGGTATGAAGTGTAAGGATGACAGCGTAAGGAGTGTAAGGATGACACATCTAAGAAAACAATACTGTGGAGGAACGGAATAATCTGCGTAATTGAAAGAGTGTAGGCTTTGTTATCAAGATGATATGGAAACTATCATGTTTCCGACACCCCATATCAACCATTTCTGAGAAAACAAGACTGCAGTCAGTTCAGTTATTTTTTCTACTGACACCAGTAGCTATTTATCTCCATGGAATAAATATTTTAGATGGTGTATAAATATTTTTACAAGAAACACTTCATTGGTTAAATCAGCACTGTGCTTACCACACCTCTCACTCTCTTGCACTTGCTCTCATTTCCTCTCTTTTCCTCCCTCCCTACCCCTGCCGCTCTTTCTCAGTTTTTCTCTCTCTCACACTCTCTCGCTCTCTTCTGTTTCTCTCCCCCATCCTCTTGCACCCTCTACTTTCTCAGGACCACACTGCTTTAACTTTCATGTAATTACAAAAACAATTACATATCATTATGAAATTAGACTCTCTAAGAAGATTGACAAATGTTTGGGTTGCAGCCCGGTTCTATAAATTGAAGTCGTGAGATGTGTCTTGAGTGTTGAGTGAAGATATATGGCAGACTGTACAAAACACACAGTGTAGGAAGTGGGTCACGACCACACAGCTCAACTGAACGTGTAAGAAAGCGCAGGGGAATAGTATCGGGAAAGAGAGGTTGAGTAAAGTAAGTCTATTCAGTAGATAGCAAGTAAATATACAGTAGACCTCCTTAACTGTGTGTGTGTTTATGCTCCTTATTTGTTAGGTTATATACTGCTACATGTACTGTATAGGAGCTGTGTGTGCGTGTGTGTGTATGCGTGTACATGTGCATAACAACCTTGTGTGTGTGTGTGTGTGTATGTGTCTCCTACCATCAGTCTCAGTGTGTGTGTCCTCAGGTGAGGGAGTGTCATGGCCCCAGTCTGCTGCAGTATTGATCTGTACCACCAGGAGCCGCCTCAGCGACACCAAGTCAGCGCCTTTAAGCCCCGCCTCCAACTGGCGTACAACGCCCCGCCCTGGCTGGCTGGTCACCACGGTAACCTGGGAACACAGCCACAGGAAATGGAAAAATTGCCTCTGTAAACATGTTAACGCATTTGGCAAAAAATCACGTTTTAGGCTATAATAAGTAAAGACAGGTGGAGAATTCAACCCCAAGCATGGGAGGCTTTAATAACTTCATAAACTGAACAACATAAAATAAATAAAAAAATAAACTGAAAAACTCATGGGATCAGCAGACGTGGATCATATCGGAGGTTAACTTCAGGGATTTAGGTTGCCAGTTTATAAAGCAAGTTTCAAAGTTAATGTGGATGTTATTGAACCACTTCAATGAACTGAACAGAAGCAAAAATGCGATTCAATCAGCTAGCTGAAAGATAATTGGTGTCGGATTTTCTGTGTCAGGCTCATTGACACCCATACACGCAAAGATGTATGGGACAAACAGTAGTCACTAGTTATTCATCCTTTAAGTATCGTGATTCAGTAAAGGAAAGGCGGGCGTCAGGTTCCAGATCTTCTAAAATTGCGCGGGACACTGTAACTGCAGCAAAACTCTAGTGAATATCTATCCTAAATCATGAGAGATGACCTCATGTAACACTGTGCTAACAGACTCATGAATAGACAGATCAATTGATGTTTTGATCAGATTATACTTTCCCAAAATATCATCATCAGCATTAGCACTGCAATCATCATCATCATCACCATCAGTTGATGCAGCCCACATTTGCTGTATTAAATGTCATTATCCATTCTCCGCTATCATCATCATCATCATCATCATCATCACAGTCAACACCACCCAATCATCATCATCATCATCATCATCTTCATCATCATCACAGTCAACACCACTCAATCATCATCCCAGTGCATCATCATCCTCATTCATGTCATTTTGCCTTTGTCACAACACCACCATTTTTTTGTTTTCACTCCTGCACTTTTCCGTCACAAAACTAATTCAACAGAAAGCTTAACAGGAGGGAGGAAGGCTACTGATTATAGGCGGCAGCTGTGACATCAAGTGAACACAGGCTGTAGTTTCATGTGTAAAATCAGTTGGTCACACCTGGCAACAACAGTGTCTGACTCATCCCTTTCCTAACAGAAACTTGGTGACAGCCATGGAGCAGGGTTGTGGCGCTGACATGGCTGCTAATGAAACAGTAATATCAAACCAGACAGCCACACCTGGAAACCACAACGGTTACTGACACGTTCCTTCACTGACACAGCAGCCCTCTTCTCTAACCGACTCCATTTCAAACAGAGCTGATGTGCCCATGAGCAACTCTCTTTACCATCACGTGTAGAGCTGCTAACTGGCCAAAAGTAGAAGACTGTGGTTGCTGTAACTGAACATGTGTGTCGCAGGGTGTTGGCGAAAAAGGGCAAATATCTTCAGTCATCCTACTCTGGGTAAATAAGAGGTCAGAATGTTTTTTATGGTTGCTTTTTTTTTTTTTTTTAATGTTGTCTCTAATATTGCTCACTCCACCTCTTCTTAATCCTGTCCTCAAGGGTAAATCCATCACACTGTCTGAAGTGGTAACAATCAACTCATTCTTCCAGTAAAACACCCTCCCTTTGCGTGTCTTTATTGTTTTCACCCTGGGGAAATCATGGGCAGAGAAAGAGGACAAGACACGGTTTCCCTTGCTTCTACAGCTACTGTTAAAGTGCCTATGAGCAAGGCACATTAACCCCCCAATTTCTCCCTCAGACTTACTTAGCAGCCAACAGTAGAAGACTGTGGTTGTTCCCAGGTGTGAGGGTGTGCAACTCAGTGAGGCAGTAACAGGACGTTGTTGAAAAAAAGCAACTTTACCAGAGGTTAAGAGGTTTCTGATTGCTTCTGTTTTGATATTGACTCAAACAAATGTTCACCTCCCCTCTGCCTCAAGGGAAATCTAAACCATCACATAGAACAATGGCGATGATCAACTCATTTATTGGGTATAGAACATTCTCCCTTGGTCCCTAGCCAAGAAACATTGGTTTCAGTTTTACTGCCGCGCACTAAAACATAGTGGAGGACACAGTGGAGGACATGTTTAAATTTAACAAGGGAGATTGAGGACTTGTAGGTAAATCATTTTTCCCACACTGCAAAAAATGTCCATCTTAGGAAGTAATTTCGTCTCATATTTCTTAGTCTTAAAATGTTAATTTTCTTAAAACAAGCAAAAAGTGCTGCCAGTGGAGTGAGACAATTCCACTTGCTTCCAATGCCGTTTTACTTATTTCAGGGATTTTCCAGAAACTGGTGTAAGTTTTTTAAACAAGGCAGAATAAGGCAGATCACTCCACCAGCATCAAGAAAATGACATCCGATTCAAGAGGAGTCTTGAAACAAGTTGATTCCCTTTGGAAACAAATGAAAATGTCTCCTGTTCGCACATTTTGTTACTTGGTTTAAGACAAATAAGGTTTTAAGACTCAACGCTAGATTAAATGACTTGTTACAATGGATATTTTTGCAGTGCACACATTTTTTCATGAAATATACAGTTAACGAGTGGGATGCATTCAACACTGTGTTCAAGGGAGATGTTCCCACCTGAGCATAATTTAAAAAAACATCCTCCACAACACAACTCCATAACTTAACCTACAGTAGCTGTAGTGCTCCCACCCTATAACGGTTGCTTTATGTGCCTGTCTTCAGTTAAACTCAACCAACATTGTTGCTCTTCCCCAACCACATCAAAAAAGAACCCACAGAGTTTCAGTTTTATAATTACGCCACACTGTTCTTCTTCTTTCTCCACTCCTTCCGCAAAAAAACACTTGTTTGAATTGTTACAGCTGGCTTTATGAAAGCTCAAATTTGTGTTTCATGTTCAAGTTCAAATGTCATATGTTCAAAAGAACCGGCCAAGTTTAAAGCCCATGAATCACTGATTCTTTGCAGCTATCTCATGTAACCACTGACATGTACAGTAAGAAAAACAACATCACCACAACAAAGCATTCTTTGGGTCTGATGGTAGTATTTCTGTGCTGCTTTATGGACATGACATGCAGTATATTCCTGTTATTAAACTAAATGCATGATGTTAGAACCGCAACTTTTACAATCCCATTAAAGCAAACTTCCACCTTAAAACAAAATTGACATACTGAATGTTATTGTGATAAAACTCTAGACACTGTACACATACTGCAAAACTATGATATGATGAGAAAATATAACAATGGCAATTTCTTTACCTGGCTTGTTGCCATATCGTCTGTTACTTTAATGTTTACTATACTTGACAGCTAACATTATCTCACATATGTCAGAAAATGTTTCATGACTCTGGGAATAAACCAAACCACTGATAATGCATCGCAAAATGTTTTCCCTCAGCTCCTGACACAGTTGACTTTTTTCAGCCTCAAGATTTCTGCAGCAGAGTGATTTCATGCTGCAAAAGGAAACATCTAGCTGTATCTTTTTCAACATCGGTAACTGCTATATTTGGCGACAGAAAAAGCAGGAATCGGTTTTCTAAGGTGTGTGTACACGCCTCATGGGGGTAAACAGATAAACTGATGTTAGGCTGATGTTGGCCACGCTGCTGAATCACATGAACAATGGCAGTAAATGATGATTCTAATGGGATTATCTGAGTGGGTTCTGCTCTCTGCTTCCTGCTCTGTTTGGCCAAAACAGACTTAGGATCTGAGATGGATGGAGCTGTGAATGAGCCGACAACGACTGGGACACGTCTTTATGTAAGTAGGGACTCGTGTGCACAACACACACGCACACACACACAGACACAGAGGGAGGGTCTGCTCACATGCATGCATACACACACTGATTTTAGGGACACGTACACACACACCCACACACTGGGGACACACATATCCTGCCACACACACACGCACACACAAAGGGTCATGTGTCTGCTTAGTGTCTCTCTGGCCCCTAATAGTGCTATTCATATCTGCTGCTGTCGGAAACAGCGGGTCTTAGTGTAATCATCTGTCCAGAGCCTCCTAATAAAGCCGGCTGGATTTGAAAAAGCACCATCAACAACCCAGAGCCCAGTGTCCAGAGGACCAATTGTTGGAATTTAACAAGGAGGACAGTGACCGGCTAACATTCTGCCTACAATCTAAATTTAACAAATGAAATGCTTTCGGTAATGTCGGCTAACCTTCCTACTCCCCTAAAGATACTGCGCTCTGCTTGTATCTAAAATAGTTGTGACATTGATGGGTCTGGAACTTTTTTAAGCCCCCGCTGATTTTTAATTGCTGGAACTATATCTTGTTGCAAAACAATATTACGCTAAAGCTGGCAGTACATGGAGTATAACATAAATATAGGGACTACTATTTCGAAATGGACTGGTGAATCCAAGTGATAGCTATGATCCTTTACTGATTTCAACAAGTAGGGGAGATGTACTGTACAAGAGGGGGGAGAAACAGATTAGACAGGGATTTTTAAGCCTTGAAACAATTTTGAAATGGATCTCAATACTAGGAAGGTGGTTTATTTGTACACTCAATGTATTTGTCGCTTGTAAGCGATAGCTGATTGGAAATTCTGAGAACTACTGAGGCTTTGCTGATTTCAATGGCACGGCTCTTCTAGACAGATGGCCCTGCAGCAACTGAATGGAGCTCATTTCCTGCATTAACGAGAAATGCACATGAGCTGGTTTAAAGTGGTCTGTCTAATATTAGATGTGAAAAGCGCTCAGCCACTAAAAGGGACAGTTAACAGAGACTTTTTAAACCTTGTTTTTTTAAATATGTAAATTAGATTTCTGATTCAATATTGTTTTTTATAGCTCCTAAATACATTGGAGTGGATCTGAAGAGAGCTGAGTTAAGAGGTGTAAATGGTGCCTATTCGCTACATTAGCATGAAGCACAAAGCTTGAATACCAAAGTGGGCCTATTCAGTCTGAGCTAGTCTGCAGTTGCAGAAGTGCTTCCTCATAATGGATCTGAAGAGGTCTAAACAGCCAATGGGAGCTTTCATATCTGATAGTATCTGCTGAAATGGTTAGATCTTCATTAAAAAGGTGTAAATGTTGATAAACTGGTATGGCATCACCAGCTTCATCTAATACTGAGTTCAGTGAAGTTCAGTTTTCAGTCCCAGAGTATGATTGATTGCAGGGAATACAGGAAGCAGTGGGGATGTAGCTCAGTGGTAGAGCGCATGCTTCGCATGTATGAGGTCCTGGGTTCAATCCCCAGCATCTCCACTTCTTATGGTGTACTACTGTGATCACTTTAAATGAAACAAGTTAATTAACGCTCTTTAAGCAATAGTTAGTGTTAGTGTAGGGTGTGTGTGCCACTATAGCATTGTCAGTGAGTAAAATATAGGAGATAATGGGGTGACTATTGGACCCACAGTGCAGTCTCTTGGCTACAAAACACTTGGATTATGCTGCATAAGTTGTTTGGAGACATTTGATGGACATTTAAAACTTTTAGGACAGTAAAAAGTTGGCCCTGTTAACTTCAATAGTTTGGGAGAAGACTGAGATGGAGCTATGGGGGCTAACTCGCTGTGTGATTTGTGGTCCAACTTCAGTGGGGTTTCAACTGACATTGCGGTAAGTAGGTAACTGAATTTTCATTTGGGATTAATTGTTTACTTAAATTGACATCGGAACTCCTACTTGCTTACTGTAGCTAAATACCAAAAACATAACATGTAAATGTAAACTCATTAAGTCTCTAACAATCTCAAATGAGCCTGTGTGTGTGTGCAAACACAGAGAGACTTACAAGTCTCTCTGTGTTTGTGTGTGTCTGTATACATGTCTATTGCTAGCTGTAGAGTCAATGGTGTTGCAGCGATCGGCATGGCATCTATCAACACTAGTAAATGATTGGCTGGTGATGGCAATGTGACCAAAAAGTGCAGCTGCAGCCAACTTTACCGCATCGCCAAAGGAAGAAACTAGTTGACCGTTGCCAGTATTTCTTTGACTAGAAAATGACTGGTCTTCTGGCAACTGGTTTCTGAAGTTGCTGATTGTGTAACTCACCTCCACAGATGTGTTGTTGCTGGCCTGGTTGCCAGCGCTGGTATGTCTGGTGTACTGTTTAAACTGCTGCAGGCTGTCCAGCACTGCCTGACGCAGCAGCTCCCCTCCTCTGGCTGGTCCTCTGATACAGCCTTCACCTGGGATAGACCTCAGCTCCTCAACACAGGAGCGAAGCCTGGCCAGGTTACCACGAACCTGCTAAAAATAGGGAGGGAGAGAGAGAAGAAAAAAAGGGAGGAAGATAGAGTGAGAGATGGGGTGGGCGAGGGAGCGACAGAGAGAAACAGAGGGAAGAGAGGTGTGAGAGAAGGAACAAGAGAAACCAATTTAGAGACAGAGAGAGAGAAATTGCTTGGTACATTCCTCTTTTCATTCCTCTCACACAGCCTTCACCTACAATAGGCCACAGCTCCTCAAACTATTCGAACTTTGTTGATTTCAATGGCTCCTTCTTCCCAAATAGACAGCTCTTCAACACATGAATGGGGCAATTCCTCTAGATTAGCATGAAATGAGCACGAACACACACTCACTCGTTCTCACTACAAGTACAAGCACACTTCTTTGTCTCTTTCTAGCCACAAATGGCAATACACTCCTACTGCAATCTCTCTCTATATCTATCTATTTGAAATGGTAAACTGCAAGATCTTTATCTATATATTTTTTTTATTTTGGCAACATCTGCACTTCCCAGAAATCACTTGTCAATCAGTGTGTCCAGTAGTGTGATGTCTTTTTCCTTGGATTTTCTGTTGGTTAAGTTTGAGTTTCTGAAGGTGGCGCTCCTTTCTTTGTCTGTCCCAGTTCTTCTTCTATTTATTCCAAACAAACAGCAGTTGTTGCTGCCTCAAACGTCAAACGGATCACTCCTTGTCAGCCAGAGGATTTTTCCTGGGAAAGACCTACCCATTCCCAGGTGTTTAGAACATCAAATGCAAAAGCTTTCATGAACTGCCAAGGACACTACTGTGTTATATCAATCAGTGATAGAGAGCAGCAAAATGGACATTTATTTATATATAAATATCACACTTGATAACACGGGGGCTTGAACTTGGTTCCTCTGATGGACAGTGTCTAACGCTAACTCTATCTGTCTGTCTCTCTCCATCTCTTTCTTACCACAAACGGCAGTAGACACTCCTGCTGCCTGCCGATGGCGTACAGGCTGAGCAGCGGTATCCTGCAGGGTCCGTCCAGACTACAGGCCAGGGACAGGAAGTTATCCAGGGCCTCGCAGAGCACAGTACCCGTTTCGGACCACCAGGGCGGCAGCGCCTCCACGATCAGGACCCTGGGCGGCTGCCGCAGAAACGAGGAGGGCCAGCACACCGGGCTCCCGGCATGGGAGGAGCCTGCTGGCCTCTTCCTGGTGTCCATGGAAACGGGAATCTGAAAACAACAACAAAGAAAAAACGGCAACATTCAGGGACAAAGAAAAGGTCAAATGTTAGCTGGCAAAAAGTAACATTGACAGAACAATTAACTTTTAGTCAGCATTTTTCTGAAGATACAAGGTAACATTTCATCCCCAAGACGTAAAATGTTTTGTGTCTTTATGGGTATCAGTTAAATGTCATGTGTAATGTTTTGTACCAAAATAGGTACCAAGCCCTAATTTTGCATGCAGTGTTGCTCCTCCATCCCTGTGCAAAACCCAGCTCAACGGCAACTTTACCAGTCAGTATCTCTAAAGCCAGAAAAAAGCCTGAGTGAGCAACCTAAAAATGTTCTCAGAGGCGTTTGTTTAAGCCTTTTCAGCTCGACTCTTCCACGTCTGTTGATAAGCTTTGCCGACACAGCATCCAACAAATTTAGGAGGCCATGGGGAGGAAAACAAACAATAACAAAACAGAACAAAAAGCAAAAGTACAATGATAAACCACTGCCCTGTAATGATAATTAGCCAATATAGTTACTGTAACAACAATCATTAAAAAGTACACTGTGTGTACCAACAATAAACTAAATAAATAGGACATGAATAAATAGCCTAGATGAATGTGTGCAAATATGTAAGTCACAATAGAATCTAGGTTATAAACAATTCAGTTTGCACATATCCTAACTCAGAGTTTCCCCAGAGTTCTGGAGAGGCTAATGTGATAAAGTTTCCACTAAGGTAGGCTTTGTGCAGTTATGACTCAAAGGTGTACGACTGTTTCATGATCAAAAATAAGACTTTGGGAACCCACTGAGGAGTCACCAAGACACCAAATATTTTGCATGGATTTTGCATGATGATTCAAATTTCCCCTTATGTGGTCAGAAAAAACACTTAGGTGGGCTGCTTAAGAGTTATTATGCAGAGAAGACCCTCAGTTTGGAGGGAATGACTTTAGTTTACTGAAATCTATGCTCTTGATGTTTTTTAGCTTATTCTTCACTAATTTATAGCAGTTTGAATTATTATTGATTACATCACAGCTACATGACACACATTTTGTAGTTTTGCCAAAAGTCCATGACAAAAAGTAGCATTTGTATGTAATAATGTTGTATTCAGTATTAGTATTAGTATTAATAGGTCAGTGAATTCTGACCTCATAAAACAAACAAGAATTTCGCTCTGAATCACATTTTAGGTAAAAAAACATTCCAGACCCCTAAACGGTTTATAAGCACGCGTCTAGGCACGCATCTGTGAGCGTATGTGAGCCTTTACCTAATAGATGGGGGTGGAAATAATCCCGCTTGTCTTTTTTGTCTTTTTCTTTACAATTTCACAATCATTAACAGATGGACAAAGCCTGGGCTGTGCGGCTGTCAGAAGGCAACATCAGACACAATAGTCTGTCATGCAACATAGAGGATGTGGCCAGAAGAAGATCTATTGTGATTCACAGTCTACTGCACTGGGAAAAACCCCACAGTTCGCCGAGTCAATCACACCATCTGAAACTCTGTCATTATGGGATGTGTGTCTGTGTGAATCCGTGTTTTCTGTGTATTTGCGCGTATGATGCATGTCATCATCATTACAGAAGGGAAACCCCTTATTTGGCAACATCAATGACCCCCTAGTTAGACACACATCAGTGCAGTTAGTCATTTCATGTTCACACCTCAGTGAGCGAGAACAGTGAAGGAAACAGAATATGAGTTTGCTGAGGAAATAGGGATTAAATCAACGGACTGCTCTCGACATTTTCCCCAAAACCATGTTACATATTTCTGGGATTTTCCTTATTAGATCATGGTACGTTGGTAACATTTTGAGGCAGCAGATGACCAATATTTCTTGCAGCAATTAATAGAAATGAATACACGTATAGAACAGCCACAGTTAGTGGTCTTAGTTTTCAACACTGCTCCTGTGCAAAACCCACACAGCAGAGCAAGAGCTTGTAAATGTTTTCAGCCCCAGATACAAATTGAGTAAATATAGTAATTAGGCCTGAGACCCACTGTCATTAAGACACACTGGTATAAATGTCTCCTCACATTCATTCAGTGGTACAGAACACTGCAACCACTGCTACAAAATGTGTAATTAACAAAAACTTGTATATCTGATTCTTAATTTATACTGCTGCTACTACTACTACTACTACTACTACTACCACTACTACTACTACTACTACTACTACTACTACTACTACCAATACTACAACTACTACTACTACTACTACTACTACTACTACTAATACTACTACTACTAC
The DNA here is from genome assembly GCF_048128805.1 of Centroberyx gerrardi. Classification (NCBI taxonomy): domain Eukaryota; kingdom Metazoa; phylum Chordata; class Actinopteri; order Beryciformes; family Berycidae; genus Centroberyx; species Centroberyx gerrardi. Next base: position 15,840,951 of record NC_136019.1, read on the forward strand.
TACTACTACTACTGTTTCCCACAGTGCTTTATAGCCAAGGCTGGCTGCCTTAGCAAGTATTGTCAGAAGCCTTGGCTGAGAAATGCCTACAAAACTAATATTTCATTGCATTAATGAATTTCAGTTGGACCAAACTGTCACCCAAAGTTTCTTGTGTTACCTGACCGAATCTACTGTACTATATAATGATAATAATAGTATTATATAGTATTATAATAAATAATACTATATAATACTCTACTGTATCAAGTCTAACAGCAAAATGCCATACAATATTTTTTTAAATGAGTAGAGCCCCAAGCAAGCGAGTTCATAGAACATTGTGAGTCATTTCATGTTCATAAGTGAGAGAGAACAGTTCTGAACAGCTCTATGAAGGCTGACTGAGTGAGAGTATGGAGATTTAGCACTATTGGAATAGAGTGTAAACAATCTATAGAGTGGCATTCGCAGTTAGTTGTGCTGATGCAAACAACCACCAACAAACAAATCTTCTCCCTTGTGTCTTACACTATGGGTTAGGGCCCAAAAATGGGACATTGTCTGGCAGTAAAATGTGTCCCAGTGTGAGATACAACATTTCTAAGAACCCAGACTGTACAGGGCTAGTTGTGTTTACAGATCCCCTTTCAGATTTGGGTATTGAATTAATTTAGGGCCGGATGGAATATTTCACTATTCTGTCTTCATGCTGCCATAAATCTGCCCCAAGGCCTGTCTGGCCTCCCTTGTCAGCAGCTGTCACTGGGCCTTAACAACTTTTCTGGGGGGGAAACCAAGGAAGTCTGTCTTTTTTAATCTAGCTCTGGTATGAATATGCTTTCATCACACTGAGTTGCAGGCGGTCTCGCTACAGCCCAGACATTGGCTGGATTTTAGACAGAAAAAACTTAAGAGAAAAATAATTTCTGACTGAAGAAAACAACTCTCAATGGAAACTAAATATCCAGTTTGCCTTGACCATCATGCTATCATATATGGTAACAGTTTTCCAATCCAAACACAAACACACACACACACACACACACACACACATACACACACACACACACATACACACACACACACACACACACACACACGCACACACACACACACACAAAGTCACACTGGCCTTCTGACAACCAACAAGGTCGGAGGCTGTTATGCGACAGATTTAGACTAGAGATAGAAACAGCAAGAACAACGCGTCAATACGAAAACATCTGAAGGCTTGGGCTGCAGAATGAAAACCACTGACGTAAATATCAGAGAGAGAATCCCCTCCAGTCTTTTATCTTCCTAGCTGTTGGATCCAATGTCCTGAAACCCTCTGTTCTGTTCTGCTCCCGTCAGAGAGAGAGGCTATTCTAACAAAGGACATACTGTGTTTGCGTGTGTTACCTTTCTCAGTTTCAGCTTTGTTTTCTGATCCTCTGCACCTTCTCATATGTCTCTGACTCAGTTCCCATCCAAATTCTATCCCTCTCTCCACCCAAATCTTATATCATTTACCGTCTCCCCTTTTGCCCTCGGCCTTTGTCCCCTATTCCGCTTTCAAAGAACATTAAAGAATGCAATCTGCTTCAATCAGATAAACAAATATTATAGCCTTGTTTTGCCAAGCCATGGGTCTTGTCCAATTACATATTTGATTTCAATTCTATTTCTCATCTCAGAAACAATTCTTACCAAAGCAGTACACACAATTGTCAATTTTATAAACCTGCAACCAACCGTTTCTACATACAAAAACCATCTTAAGATGATCCATTGGTTTGAAAATATGTAAGACCATCAATAACTATTATAACAATTAAAAAAGAGAACATGTCGTTTTCAAATTATCCAAAAGTCAGTAAAGTGTTAGGTGCTTGCTATTGTCTGTGTGTGTGCACGTGTGTGTTGAGCCATGCTGGTCATATTTATGAGCATTTAAGGTCTCTAAAAGGTAAGAAAAACAGTGTGACGAAAAATGATGGAGAGGAGGAAGGTGTATGAGAAGGCAGAAAAGAAAGAATGACAAAGAAGAAGCAAAAAAGGAAGGAGCTACAGTAAGGAGGGAGGAGAGCTGAAAGAAGCCCATGTTAATAAAGGTGAACAGCGAGAAATATTACTGCCTGGACGGTTGAATAAAGTTATGTTAGCTAAATGGATGTAAGACATACTGCCAGTTAGGTTTAGCTATCTATGGGCAGACTAAGCTAAATTTACATTATTTGCCACTACATTAACATAACATTACCTTAGTTTTACCTCTCTTCAGTTGGTTTGGAGCTGGAATATATGAGTAAATATAGAATATTCTCCAAAGTATCCACAGGAAAATTAGACTAACAAAACAACACAGGTTAACTACAACTTTTGCCTGACGATTTCCTAGCTAGCTGGCTAACGGTACCTGTAAATAAAGTCGAGTTATTTCTCAAACCTGATTGGCCAGCTCCGTACCAGCACGTGAACACCGTCTGTCTCCCGCCTCTCCGCGGCGCTGCTAGCACAGCTGCACGCGGAACATCCAGATGTCAAGTCAAAGATTGTCTATTGAGGAGATGAATCACTCAATAGCGAAAAGTAACTAGCATGTGAAGATCTTAAGTTAAAGTAAAAATTTCACAGTAAAACAAATTCCACTTCCTTTTATTAATTAGATACTGCTAATTAAAGAACAGAATGGATCTGTAAAATCAAGTGCTGTCCATCTTGATGAAGTTTCATAGCGTAAAGTAGAGGAGTGAACAGTGAAGTGTCATTGTTTCTGACTCACCTGACTTTGCCTCTTGGAAAATGGCCCTACCAAGTCATTTAGTCTCATTTTAAACTTTACAATGTTATTTTTCGTAAAGTAAGTGGCAAATTCTGCCAGTGGAGTGAGATAATTAAATTTATTTCCAATATAGTTTCACTTGTTTAAGGAAATTTCTTCAAACAAGGTAAACTGAGTGCAAATTGGTTTGCATTGGAAACAAAAAAGCTAATCCCACTGCCAGGTTTTTTGTCTTATTTTAAGAAAAATATGTGTTTAAGACAGCAGCAGGGTTGGCTATAGGTGAGCGCATAACCGCATCTATTATTCTCTAATATCTGCAACAGACAAACAAAAACAGAAAGACAAACAGCACAACTCAAAGTAACCTACTTGTTTTTCTCTTGAAATTAGAAGGAAAACAAAACCCCCAACTTTTTAGAAGTCTGAAGTTTATTTCAGAACTTTTCCCTCTCATCCTGCCCTCCTTCCATGTTTCTTTCCACTTCTCCTCTTTTAGAGATAAACAGAGAAAAATATAAATGAGGGACGTGGGGGAATGAAAGAATGAATGATATGGAAATTTGTCCCTGAATCTGGGCCTGCTTGATTCAATTGCTCTTACTCAGTCTCTAAGTTGTGTGTGTGTGTGTGTGCGTGTGTGTGCGTGTGTGTCGAAGCGTGTGACCACCTCTCCTAAACCATAAAGGTACTAACAAGATGTGAAAGGGGTTGGAGATGCGTGAAATAAAATATGAGATGTTCGTTTTTCCTCTCCGTCCTCCATAACCTGGCGTGTGTGTGTGTGTGTATGTGTTGTGTGTGAAGGGGGCTGTGTAAAGTGCTGCAGTGTGTGTAAGAGGCTTAGGTGAATGCTGGGTTGTGAAATGAGAGCTGACTGATGCACTGTCACATTGCTCACACACACACACACACACACACAGAGTGCAACACGTTACTTTGTCAGGGTGTAGGAGATTGACAAGAATAAATGTGGAACATGCACATCTGTTCATGGGAGATAAGACGAGGTGTGTGTGTGTGTGTGTGTGTGTGTGTGTGTGTAAGACAGAAAGAAACTAACCTTCGCCAACTCTCTGTACCTGGCAGAATCATTCCCAGATGAATTTCTGCCCACTGGAGGTCCTGATTCAGAAGGCTCAGCCTGTGTGTGTGTGTGTGTGTGTGTGTGTGTGTGTGTGAGTGTGAGTGTGCGTCACCCGATGATCGGGGCTTAATGTCTCCGGTTGGGTGATGGCTGAGCAGATTCAGAAAAAGTTTTCTCTCCTTTCCCCAACTTTGCTCCTTGCAAGTTCCTTCCTTCCTTCCTTCCTTTCTTCCTTCTTTCCTTCCTTCCTTCCTTCCTTCCTTCCCTATCCTCTTTATTCCCTCTCTACTTTCCAGAGATCAATGATCTGGCATGATTTAAAAAGTAAAAAATATGCTGAACAGATGGTTTGACCAATTCTCTCTCTCTCTCTCTCTCTCTCTCTCCTACTCTCTCTCTTTCTCAATCTTCCTCTCTTTCAATCCCTGCTCACTCCTCCTCCTCCACGTCCCACCTGCCTGTCAGCGCTGTAAACTCTAATTTGATCTGTAATGTAAATGCTGCTCATAAGATTACGACTGGGATGCATAGATTTCACCGGGGGATTCTCCCACTGAGGGGGATGTGAGCTTTTCAGTTGATTTCAAATACCAAGGCCCATGTAAAGGGATTGGGTGCACCGATATGATTGGTGCTTAATCACACTCACGCACTGACACACACACACTCACACACACACAGACTACTAGGTCAATAGGAGCTTTGCTACAGGCTACTAATCCGCTATGCCTTTTTGATTTGCTCTGGGGGATTGAGGAAAGTTTGCCCAATAGTTTTTGGTACTTATTCTGTATACTAGTTGCTGTTTTTCCTGCTTATGTCTTTTCCATTTGCAGCGCGGGAATGACTTAAAGTCGGGCTTAATAGTTTTTGGATCGTAATGATTACTTTTAGTTTGCTGCTTTGGTTCGCTTTGTTTTCTAATTTACTGTGTGCGATGGAGGTTCAATTAATGTTAAGTCAGTTGTATTAAGCTGTTTGCTGCCTTGAGGAGTTTTAGGTTATTTTTCTCAACAGGAGTATGAAATAGCAAAAAAAAACCTTCAGTACATGCTGGCAGTTTGTTGAGTAGGGTCAGATGGTGGCAGATTGGGGTTATTGTGTTTTTATTGATGTTGCAAGACCAAAGCTGCTTGGCCAATGTAATTATTCATTGAAAATAATGTACTATGTAATGTGTTATCTGTCTAATTTCTTCATAAAATGTCCTTCACATGGATAAGGATGCTGCTTAGTTCATGCAACATTCAACACTTTTTAGAATAGAATAGAATAGAATAGAGGGATAGCTTAGAGGGAAGTCAACTCACACAGTTGCTGCTCTAATGGGAGAGCTTTAAAGGATGGGTGCAGCACCTTCATGGCTTAATGGTCTTAATGGTAGTTCTGGTTTCTCTCACATGGATTAAGTTTAGCATAAGAGGTCATTGCCCAAACATCTCTAGACACCAATCCATTTCTGAAACAGAACTTAAATCCACATCAAACCTGGCTCGTTCTTTAAATCTGGAATATCTATTTAAATATATACTTTATTGGTTTCGGTCTTACACTCGCATCACTATTTAGGTCAGTACAAATCTCTAAAACACATGTGTGTATATGTAGCTTACACACAAACACGTTAACAAGAAAAACATGTGCTCTTTACATATGGTGAAGTCAAAATGAATATGTAACTCGTAACTCTTTATTACATGTTGACTGAGCCCAGTCAGCCCGTGCAGGAATCCAGTGTAAAAACAAAAGGCTTGTTGCAGCCTGTTAGTGAGACCGTGCAGTGATACGCTCTGTGTAACAAGCTGCTGTAGAGGCAAACACAGTGTTGCCACAGCTTCAGTAAAATTGCTTGTGTACGATACTGAACTTCCCTCTCACGCATCCCATCTTCACACGGCAGGCCTGAGGTCTGTGCTTCTCACATCAAGTTTCCATCTTAAAAAGTCATTTAGGCTTGCATTCAGTGTTAAGATCTCATTTTTCTTAAAGCAAGTGAAAATATCTGCCGGTGTGATGAGATAATGACTTGTTTCCAATGCAGTTTCAGTGAAATAAGGGAGATCGGTTGATTTGCATTGGAAGCAAGTGGAATTATCTCATCCCATTGGCAGATTCCTCCACGTTTTTAAAGAAAAATACAGTTTTAAGACAATATTAAATGATGAAATTACTTGTTACGGTGGACTTTTTTGCATTGTTTAGTTTGGTCTGGCTTCAGCAGTGAAGAAGAAAGGAAACCTGTGCCCACTCAATGCTGAGCGGTTATTCATTTTATGTGTCATGTTGAAATTAATAACTATTAGATTATTAGACTGTACTTCTTGGGGTTTGACAAGAAATACAAGAAAGGGAAGAGATCACAAGTGACGAATGTAGTGAACATATCACATGATAGGACTGCAACACGGGATAAACAGCTGCTGTGTCTTGGGGAGGGTTCCTGAAGACAAGTTTAAATCAGCTTTGATAGCTGAAAACCAGACCGGCGTAACAACCCAGTTTTGAACCCAGGTCTCCCATGTGAGAATATAGTCAAGTATGAATGAAGGTCTGTCCCCAGGGATCCACAGCAGGGGGCTGTGTGACTCCACTCTGATCTGCAGTACTTATACGTTCTACCTGACATGTAAAACACAAGAGTAAATGCGTGCAAGAAGGATTGGGAAATTATTTTCCTAAAGCCCCTGAAGGCATATACACCCATGTTGAAATGTGGCTGACATATTACTCTATTTAGACACAATCTTCTGTCTTGTATCTTCTATTTGGACTGGAATCCCACATTAAAAATTGGGAGTTTGGTACAAAATTCTTACTTTGAAGTGCACTTACCTCTATAGGAGTTCATGAATGTTCAACCACCACTCACTCACTTTCATTTTAATACAAACACAACAGTCACTACATCGTTCTCTACCCCTAGCGCATTCTTTTCATGGTATTTTGCCTCTCTTTAACAATATTCAAAGCTATAGGGAAAAAAGCCTGAATTCGGGTGTCGACAGCGACCCCCCGGGGCAGCTACTGCTCCTGAACTCCTGTGCAGGTGTGCAAACTGAAAAATGAAAATGTTCTACTGCAGTAAAAGTCACTGTAAGTCTGCTTTGGCTCAGGAGTTGGAATAGAGACAAACCAGACTGTTGTGGTTTCCACGTGAGAACGACTTTAGAGCCAATCAAATCCTATTGTTGTGGAGGACTCTGTTTGGGTCTTAGTGTGATGATGAGTATTATGGGAATTGTTGTTCTGGGAAGTGTGCGTGTGTGTGTGTGTGTGTGTGTGTGTGTGTGTGTGTGTGTGTGTGTGTGTGTTTTGGGCTTAGCGATGGTGAGCATTAGTACTTTGTGTGTTTGCAGTAATCTGGGTGGGAAAACGACTTTGGAGGAATGCTTTTTGGCCAAGTGTGTGTGTGTGCGCATGTGTGTATGTGTGTGCAGGTGTGTGTGTGGTGTGTGTGTGTGTTAATGCGCTTGTGAATGACAGAGCACAAAACCAAAGCTGTTTACTGTGGTTTTTAGTATTTACTGCAGCTATTGCATGGAATAGAATAGAATAGAATAGAATAGAATAGAATAGAATAGAAATAGCTGAGGGGAAGTCAGCTCACACAGTTGCTGCCGTGACTGGGTGCTCTGATGGGAGAGCTTTAAAGGATTGGTGCAGCACCTTAATAGCTTAATGGTCTTAATGGTAGTTCTGGTTTCTCTGACTGATTAAGTTTAAGAGCAACAGTATCAGTATCAGTATCAGCTAACTCCCTTAGTGTAACATGTGTGTTGCTTTGCTTGGTTTCACACACATGATCTTGATTCTGATGTTTCCCATGCAGCAGGATGATGCATCTTTCTCCTGAACCACAGGTCATGTTACCAGCAGGCCATGTTTGTTCATCCCAGTCCATTAATGTCTGTCCATGACGACTATTAAGTGCCGCTCCCCAGTCGTCACATGGCCGCATTTCACTGGAGATTTACAGAGCCGCACGGCCTTCGGAGTAATGACATCATCAGCGGGCGCCATAAAGAGGTCGAAGGCCAGAAAGCCCAGACTTTGCGGGTCAGAACCCTCCCAGAATTCCATGCTGTGATGCGGTTTCTAATCTCAGGGGTGGATTTATGTTTCTCATCATAAAACATTCAACTGTGCGTGTGTGTTTTCTTTGTTTGTTTTTTGCTTTCTTTCTGTCAGAAAGATGCCAGACAGGCTGAAGTTCTCAGAAAAGAAAACACTATACAAGCTCGTATGAATGAAGCAGTTTCAAATAATAGCCTTAAACTATATAGCTTTAAACAATTGTTTTTTACGACTGCATGGAAATAATTGCGTGAAAGCAGATGAGTGTTTCTCCCAAAAATGTTCTTGGCAGGGTGGAAAGGCCTCTGATTGGCCAATTAACTATGTAACTCTCCACCTTCCTCGTTCAGTGTGTAACTGATACCATTCGAACACTGCTAAATGTAATTTCCCATTGGTAATCTAATTTGTTATGGGAAGCAAGGGAATAGTTTCCGCTCTACTGAGGTGATGGATGGAGGGTTTTAGCAGGTATGGAAGAAGGGAAGGATATGATGGTTGATGACATCCACTTTTATTTGCTCCAATTTTCAAATACACATGATGTGAGATCATGAGACATGGTGGCCTATACACACACGCACTAAACAGATCAGCTACAAGCCATCAGAAGCTGCTGATGATCTTATGACTGCAGTCTGATCAGTAACTCAGTGTTCTTCATGGCCGGGTGGTGTTCCCTACATGCTTTTAGAAAAAGTTCACAGTAAACACGATGAGTCATCTCGGACGGAACATCAACCTCTTCAGGGCTAATAGTTTGACCGTGACTTGGGCATCCTCCTTATCAGCTGCCATTCATTCTCATTACATCCTCGGCTCCTGCCAGTCTTATGATCTCATTAAGGCGTTTGTTATTGGCTCGGCTTATGATGTACTGGTAATTCCACCTTGTTAAGATACTATGTAATGTGATGCCTTTTAAGCATACTTTGTTAATAGAAATGCATGCAGGGATGCAACAATATAGAAACTGACATTGAATTTTGGGCCAATAACAGGCTAAAATCAGATAATTTAATAACAGGAAAGTTCCCCCAAAACCCAAGGCCCACTTGAAACCTGTAACAAATCAAAACAAACTAACTTGATTTCCTGCCTTTTTCCACCCAAAAGATACTAGATCTCTCTAGTGGAGACGAATCTCAGTCGTTTCCATCTAATGACTCTCTACCTCATGACCTCTTCCTCAGTCCAGACGCTGAATGAGGGCAGCCAAGCCTGCCCCATGGCAGCAGCTGTTACCATAGTGACTGATCTGGTACAGACCTCCAAGTTGTTTATGTGGAAAAAAAACAACTAATCAGAAGAATGTGATTTCAGCTCTGAATACTGAGTTTCAGCTTGTGGGGAATTGGGCCCGAGCGAGTACAGTAGCCTCATATGTTGTTGACAGAGGATATTGGCAACAGACGCATTATCTCCCATCAATACATTTATATAATACATTTAGAGTAGACACTGTGTCTTCACTGTGTTCTTGCCGTATGTGTGATGTCGAGATGTCAGGAAACGAGAGATCTCACTTCTTCCTTATCTCTGCTGAGAACACTGCTCTCATACAGGCAGTATAGCTGCGTACAGTTACAGTTACAGCAGCGTATGGTCTCATAGGATCTGCTGATGGGTCATGTGACTCTTTAACAATACACTGCTGTTGTTAGAGTGTCAGGAACGGGACAGTTAGCTACAGATTGTGCCAGCTGAGGTGGTCCCACATGCTAATGACTCTGTGAATTTGTTTCCTTTATTTCCCTTTAAAAGCACGACATAGCAGAAAATGGCCGTCATTTATCTGCAGGGGTTTGAAAGGGTTATTGATCAATGCAAAATGACTCATCAATTACTTAACTGAGTGCTGAGACTTGTGGAGGAGGAGATAAGTTCTATTGATGTTGTTGCAATTCCTACTAGTCACCAATAGAAGTCAATAAAGGTCATAGATTACTTAATGACCTTTTAATGTTATCTTAATGTGATCTTTCACTTTGGTAGTAGATTTTCACTCTTTAGTACACATGCCTTTATGGGAGTTTACAAAATCAGCCATCAATAATGGCCGCTCTGGGGACCCGTAGTGGTTTGGTTACACATTCAAAAACCTCTAGCACATAAAAAAACATATCCAAGGTCAGTTTTACCAGCTGAGGTGATGAGACGCTGTTTGCGCATGAGACCAGAGAGATGGGAGCCATCTCTCTCTCTCCCTCTCCCCCTCTCTCTCATGTGTGTGTATGGGTGAAGTGTTGACACCAGAGCTGAGGAGATCATGGCAACGATGTCACCGCTCTCCCTCTGTGTTTCTGTCAGCTCAGTGGCTTCCTCAGGGCTGTATAATGATCAGGTCACTGACATATGTGTGTATGTGACAGTGTGTGTGTGTGATGGTCGGACCGGGACTGTGTGCGGGGGTGCTTGTTAACATATTCATGAGTCTTATTCCTCCTGTTGATTGCCATTTAAAGATTCATGTGAGTGTGCATGCATGCGTATGCATATTGCTTAATGTGTGACTCTCTGCTGTATCACCGGATTTCTGCTCAAACCTTCTGCATCTTCAATTCTGCCACTTTTTTACAGTAATGGATAGCTGACACTGTGCAGTAAAGGCTTCATGACCCCCATGATAATGTATTGTAAAACGTCAATTCAGCGGCACTGATGGGAACAATACGTTCTCCTCAGTTGCTGTGAAAAGTTTTGGGGATGGATCTGGATTTTGAAACGCGTCAGCATGAAGCAGTATTTTAATCTGATGTTAAAAGTATGCTGACACAGTTCTGCCGCAGTACAAAAACTCATCCATCCATTAGATCCAGTGTAATGATGAGTGTTAAAAACATTCTGCAAACATTTTGAGTTGAACATGAAAGAGCGCTCACTCCAGAAAAAAGTCAGGAATAGCTAATTGGAGGGGTGGGAAGGAGCAGCATCCACTTTGCAAACACTCTTCCTGGGAGATCATCAAAGGCAGGACTGCAGTGAATGACAAGCACCTCGCCTGATAAATTTGCAGGCAGGTTGAAAATGAATGCGTCATGAAAGAAATCCAATTCCGAGCAATAATAAAGCAAGGATCGGGCTGAGAGAACCTGGCAGGTTTTTTCCTCGACTAAGAAAATAAAACTTTAATACACAAAGGTGTAAGCGTGGAGGCGCCGAAACACATAAAGCTGTTTATGAACTTTTAGAAAAGAGGGAAAAACTGACAAGCTGCCATCTTGGAAAGCACATGCAAACGCAACAGGATGACTTTGCTTCCTGGCTGCGCTTTGGAATTTGAATATGAAATTTGTGGGAGGCAATCCATCTGTCGTGGGGAGATTAGGTGAGGCAAAGAGAGAAGTAACATTCGAAAATGTCAAGGTGTTCCTTTAACCTGACTCCAGCCCCCCTCCGATTTTTACGTGGCATCTCTAAAATTACCCCGGCGGCTATGAATTTTTCATGGTCATGTTGTGTTTTCGGGGCCAGGTACCATGTTTTCCCTCCCGCTTCCACCCACCTGCCTCCGTCCTGCCTGGGTTTAACTACTAAATGTCTTACACATTCAAAGGTAAACAGTATTAATTGTGATATTATAGACACAAACATCGCCTTAATCTTACTACTATCAAACAGGTTTATCGCAATATGCTTGAGACAGCAATGGGTACAAATATTGATAAATATAGATTTTTTTTTTCTTGACTTTTCTTGACTTAAGAGATAAAAAGAAGAAAGAACAAACACATGATGAACTCCAAGATATGGGACTAGAACTTGTGTATGTGTACTTCAATACTTTTCCAAAGGTTAATACACTGGAAAAAGTCCATTCTTCTTTCTTTTAAGCTGAATTTACATTTCACATGGTCTTTCATGATTCTATACCGATTCAACAGCTGTTGTCTGGTTTTAAAAGGTAAAATCCTCCATTTTTTGGGCTGTTTTGGAGGCAAGACGTATGATGGGTTTCAGGTTTTGCGCTCATTCTTTCATCCCCCCCCTCTAAAATCTCCTCCTTTCTCCCTTCTCTCCCTTTCCTCTCCTCTTCCCCTCCCTCCATCTCCATACATTTCCATTTACATTGTAGGTGTTTAGCTCTTGAGCAGGTAGGGGTTAAGTGTTTTGCCAGCCTGATCATTACACATCACACCATTCCTCCATTCCTCCCCTTGATCCTTCCGACCGACCCAAATTCTTCTCTCTCCGCCCTCGTCCTTTGCTCCCTCCCTTCCCTCTTAAGTGCTCTCCTGAATCAAGGTGCTTTGACGATTGCTCTGGAATGACAGCTTTTCACCCTAATCCTCCGACCTGTTGTCATGGAAATTGGGCTCTCCAAACGCCGCTATTCAGAGCGCTCGCATGAAACATGAATGATGGATCTGAGTTCTGTGCCGGTCTTGTGTGCAGTCGTGTGTGTATGTGTGTGTGTGTGTATGTGTGTGTGTGTGTGTAGGTGTGTGTGTGTGTGTGTGTGTGGATCTGAGGGGGCCAAGAAGTGGATTTCAGCTGTTAATCACTCTCGCTGTGTCATTTCATCAAAAGAGGAAAAAAGGAAACGAAGGGGGGGAAAAAAAGAAAAAGGAAGGAGTGAATAGAGAAAGGAAAGTGGAAAATCTGTCCATTGGTTAATTTCTCAATGCAGAATTGCATTCATTGCATTCGCTGACAAGGGTAGTGGGTTTGCCTAATTGCTTTGGGCTAAAAACCGCTCGTTCTCCAAAGGAAAACTAGGCTAGGCGCTTAGCCATCTCAAAATAGATAGAGCTGAATGCCTTATTCTCTTTGTGTACTGATGCGAATTGGCCAGTTTTAATAACCTTGTATGCAACGCCTAGGCTTATAGATTGTGAATGTGCAGAGAGAGAGAGAGAGAGAGAAAGTGAGAGAGAGAGAGAGAGAGAGAGTAGAAGAGTGTTTGTGTCTGTCATATGTTAGAGCGCTCGTCTTGCCGGTCCATTATAATGTACTCTCTCCACTGTTAATCAAGCGTTGAGAGGTTCAACAGGTCTGTTGCCATAGAAACCAAAAATGAATAATGGGACCAAATCACTTGATTGGACATGTAGTTGTTCCAGACATTAATGGATAACTAATGGGGTGCTTTGTCGGTCTAACAACAAGAACACTGAAGTGTGTGTGTGTGTGTGTGTGTGTGCGTGCGTGTGTGTGTGTGTGTGAGAGCAATTTTCCATTTTTCACCATCAGTTTACATGAGAACTTTGTCTCTTATTAGCTCCTCTGACTCACTCCTCTCACCCGCTCCCTATGTGACCTATAGAAACCCCTAGAACAGTGTGAGAACCAATTTCACTTTACATCACATCCACACACACACACTTGTGGTCTGTGTGCACAGCTGTTGTGTAGCTTCATCTAAAACACATAAACTGGAGACCTGCAGTCACCAGGAACCATCAGAGAACTTCTTCAACACTGACTGGGCAGCTTATTGTTTTAGTGAACGCTCATCTGTTCAGCTGCAGCCTGTACTTGCAGAAAGGACTGAGAACTCATGACCATCATGCGAACGAGTTTCACCCCTTTCACTTTAGCAGACCATTTTCACTGGAGGTAAACAGACAAATAGGAGCTCACATGTAGAAAAACAATATTGTCCTCTTTGGGGACCTGTAGTTGCCACTCACCTAGTTAAAAAATCTAACTTCTAATGCAAACAAGGCAAAGTAGACCTAGAGTCATATTATTACACCTTGTGTCCATGGTCTTTCTTTTCCAAAAACAATTTTACCTGCTTGTAATTGAAGGTTTCCATTCTTATATGAGCCTATATATAAATTTTGGAAAGATATTGCCACCTGACATTCGTCTGTATTCATCTGTATATCTGTATTGTAAAAACACAGACACAAACACAGCTGTTTTGCTATCAAAGGTCTTAAGATGACTCTTTAACTTTAATAGTACCCTCTAAATGCTTTGCTTTCATGCCAACAGTCATTTTAGACTAGATGTCAGATTTTGCGAATGGTGGATATCTCACTTTGTAATTAAACCCTGCAATTACTCATATTGAGTACTGAGGAAAAATGGCTGAATGAAGGTGTTGACAGTTTGTCTCATGTTGGTGGTTGACTGCTCCTAAGCTCCTACAGAGCTGTGCATGCTACAAACTGAAAAGCTTCCATTAAAAGTGAAATATTGCTTAACACCATGGTGCCAATTTGTACCTGCTAGTCCAGATGATTGATGATCACATTGCACTTCCTTTCACATTAAGCTTCAAACTGGCACTAGTATTGTGTTTCTCCTTTCTGTCCATGCTTCTCTCTCTCTCTCTCTCTCTCTATCTCTTTATGTCTATGTCCCGCTACCTTCGGTGAACTCTGTTCTTCCTGGTGCGGTCCAAACAGCAGTGTTCCAGTGTAAACTATCACCGTCATATGATGCTGTTGTTTTCATGTCTGCCTCGCTGTGACCTTTGTGGAAACGAGCGAATTCAAATTGCCTTTCAACGTGCCTTGTCTTCTGCTTAACTTCATGTACCACTCATCTGTTCTGCCACAGGGCTTTTTTCTCCCTGTTATTGTGTGTGTGTTTGTTTGTGTGTTGGAGAGAGAGAGAGAGAGAGAGAGAGAGAGAGAGAGAGAGAGAGAGAGAGAGAGAGAGAGTTTATGACATGATTATGGCTGTTTTGGTGTAAAATGAGGCAGTTGGTTTATGTAACTTTGTGTAACTGTACACATGTGACTTAAAAAAAATCTCTCTCTCTCTCTCTCTCTCTCTCTCTCTCTGCCTGCTGTTTCCTCTCCATCCATTGATCAACCTCTTCTCATTCCGAAGGCTGCATCCTGTGTCTCATGTCAGTCATTTCCTCTCCCAGCATTGGCGGTCGAAGTGTGAACTCCACTCATACACCTTTTGTTGACAAAATTGTGATCCATTGTGGATCATTGTGTCTTTTTTTCTACTATGACTTACACAACCTAGCACCTCTCCTTGATGTGTGTAATATTAGACTATGACCTAGGTTAATTTGTTACAGATTACTTGACAGAAATCGTAATCAGTAATTTAATCCACTGGATTTCTTAAGAATCAGATTTACTTTATTGACCAAGTGCAATAAATGTGCAGGAATTTGCCTTGGTGACATCAGTGCGGAGACAAATGAACAGCTCACATAGTATTCCACTACATTGTGGATATCACTGGACATATTCAACTTTCAATCACTATGTGCATGGATCCAACTAAAGAGGTGGGTGGTGAAATAAATAATGTAATAAAATTACTTTCAGTTGCCATAGGATATGGAGTTAAATGCATAATCTGCTTCAATTTACAAGCTGTAATTTCAATCGTGTTGCAATAATCATATATCTATGATTACCTGTGATTTCAAGCTCTGTAAAATGCTGTTTTTGTTCACTGTGTATGTTGTTTTGCTCAGTCACATAAAATGTCTTTTTATGCTTTAAACATGTGTCGGAGTAATGCACCAAGTAAACACCATGTGATCATTTTCAGTGTGATTACTGAGGTTTTTTTTATAACATGTTCTTTCCTCATTTATTTATTTGATAGTCAAGTCAAGGATATCACAAAAAAAGTTCTGGATTTATTTCCATTGCAGTACTTGCTGTTCCTTGAGCCTAAGCGCAGCCATGGCGAGCATCAAGACAGCTAATGTTATAGTTGTAATCAGATTACTGTAATCCTATTGCAAGTAGTTTTACTTGCCAACTCCTGTTCTCAATAACAATTAGAAACAAGATCACTTTGTCCTCCTGTAGTGTTTCTGGAGTTGAAAAAAGGTACAGCCACAAGATGCATGGATGCCATTGAGACTTTATAGAAGATATCATGAGCTACTAGTTTCTTGTTTATTTCATGCATGCTTGTCAAATTTGCAGCGGATATGATTGATAAGATCTTGCATTTGAGATGAATGAATATAAAATTTGTAAACAGATTTGTGTGTGAACAGACAGGAAGGCAGTCACACATTATTTGTGGTACTGCTAAGATTAACTTCCTGTTTCTGTACATCTTGTGACTGTTGTAGCTTTTCCCCTCACTGGGAACCTGTGATGACAGGGTTTGATACTGTTAGGTCAATACTTTTAAAGGGATACACTGAGCTCTTGGCAAACAAGCTGTTTGAACAGCTAAGTGTTGTGTAGCGAGAGGACTGGCTGTAGTTTCATCTCTGTATGTCCAGTATTTAGTGCCCTGTGGTAAATATGCTTTTCAGATGATGCTAGGCTTCTGCTGGCCGCTAAACAAACACATGGTGCTAAAACATTAGCTTGCACGATTGTGAGCTAAATAAACACTGGACACAGTCGATCAAGGAACTTATTTGCCAAAAAAGTCAGCCTATTCCGCTAACATTCTCAAAATCTCAATTTTCAAGGTCCTGGTAATGTGGCATAAAAGCAAAGTAAAGACAAAAGGCTTTGTCTCAGACACTTTCAGCCATGGGACAAGAGCTAGCCAGACATGTTAATCAAGGATAAAGATCTCTGTGTCTCTGTGTATAGCTGCCTGATCCTAACTTACATCAGAATGTTCCTTACTTCTGTCAAAATGTTCCTAATTTCCGACATAATGTTCCTAAGCTGCATCAGAATGTTCCTAAATTCCATCAGAATGTTCTTACGTTCAATTGGACTGGTCCTAAGTTCCATCAAAATGTTCCTAATTTACAGCAGAATGTTCCTAAGTTCCATCACAATGGTCCTAAGTTCAATCACAATAGTCCTAAGTTCCATCACAATGGTCCTATGTTCCATCACAATGGTCCTAAGTTCCATCACAATGGTCCTAAGTTCCATATGGTCCTATGTTCCATCACAATGGTCCTAAGTTCCATCACAATGGTCTTAAGTTCCATCACAATGGTCCTAAGTTCCATATGGTCCTAAGTTCCATCACAATGGTCCTAAGTTCCATCACAATGGTCCTAAGTTCCATCACAATGTTTCTAAGTTCCATCACAATCATCCTAAGTTCCATCACAATGGCCCTAAGTTCCATCGCAATGTTCTTAAGTTCCATCACAATGGTCCTAAGTTCCATCACAATGGTCCTAAGTTCCATCAAAATGCCCCTAACTTCCATCAGAATGTTTCTAAGTTTGATTAGGACGCCTCAAAGTTCTGCCAGAGTGCTTGGGGTTCCTAAGAGCCTGTCCATTTTAACCAGCTCACCTTACTCACCTTACCAACTGCCCATTGCCACTTTCTAATGGAGTTCAGTACTTTCCAATGGAGCTGCCTACTTTCTGTCACCACCACTAACTGATTCAGCTGTTTGAGTGACAGAACCGCTTAGAGGTGAAATGGGTTCACGCTGTTCAGATCCCAGGTAATAGCTGGCAATGGGATAGCTCTCATAGATGTGAAATGATATGCATTACATGTTCGATGCTGTACCACGATCCCTGTGGGGAAATCCTCTTTTCTCTTGCCTCCTCCACAGAGAGGTCAGAGGCCAGGCTCAGCTACAGAGTAGGGATTCAGTATCTTGATCGATCTCCCTGCTTACTATGTATGTGATGTACAGTACATATCAAGAATGAAAATTGAGCCTCCACCAAAAAGTGCAAAGGTCAATTTCAACTCACACTCAAAGAGTGTAAGGGTTTCTGACTTTATTCTGCCACTGGAAGGAATAAAGTCAAATGGATATTTCACCCAAATTGACTTTTATTATTATTGTTCTGTAAAATTAGATTATACTGGGTTATTGTATTACACTTGAGCTGTAATTTCTCAAGATCGTGGAAAATGTAAATCTATAAAATGAAATGGCATTGCCTGAGATAGTTGAAACAAATCATACTGAATGTTGATCAGCTGCCCAATTTACCATGGGGAATGCAGGCAGGAAAATGGTTGTTTCCTAAAATTTTAAGTCGCTGAAGCTGATAAACTATGACACCATCCACCTTTAAGCCCCATATTATAGATTCAAAATGCCACCAGTGGAATACATGCTGTATGTCCTGCCTACCAATCCATACAGCTAACACTGCACTACCAGTAATCTCTCATTGTACAAGTATATCTGGGCTCCATGGGATATCTGGCCTTTTCAGTTGAAGGCCAATTCTGGTTGAATAAGCACACCATGCACTGATAATACCCAATGTGATGTGTCTAGTTCTGCAACTTAAAGGGCAAAAACAAAGTACAGCAAGCCAAAATAGGCTTTTTGATAACAGTTGCTTCTTAACAGTATCTCAGATTTTGTTGTTGTTAGAAAGTAGCTTCAAGTTAACACTGGTTCAAGGTCAGTTTTGCAGTTTCCCCACTCATTGTTAAGACTAGGATTGGGGGCAGGGAAGCAAGGGAATCAATTCAACTTTATACCCTCCTGCTTTTGTTATTTTTCAAACAGGAAGAAGGTCCTCAGGGTCTGCTCTTCACTTCCTGTCCGGACACCGTCTGGACATAGCTGCTTCCCGTCTCCGCTTAGCAACGAGGAAAGTGTTACTAGGGGCTGTCAAAGGGGTCACTTAGCAACCGTCTGTCCTCTTGGAAGTGTTGCACAACGAGGACGGGATGGGAATGGAACGGCCAATCAGAAAAGAGGTGTGTCTGTAGAAAAGTACAAAAGGTCAACAATGACTTTTCTGTCTTTCTTCTTTACAGTACTTGAGAAAATCCTTCTCTACAAATCATATCTGTTCTTGATTAATCAAATGAATAAAAGGAAGTTCTACTACTGTGAAACCGTTGGACTGAGTTTTCACACCTTAGCTGTGAATTTTCACACAACTCTCATGTACTGATAAAGAACTTCTGCGTATTTCATCGCCACAAATATACGTGGAACTGTACAGAATCTGTATTTATATAATTTCATATTGCATATTGCCTTGCATTTGTCTGTGTGTGTGTGTGTGTGTGCATGAGTTTGAGAGTGTGTTTTTGAGTGTGTGTCTGTCAGGTGGACAGCCCTCTCTCCTCTCCTCTCCTATTATTTCATCCCCTCTCCACATGTCGCCAACATCCAACGCAATAATTAGCAATCAGTCTCGCCCCAGCGGCTCCATTCACTGACCTGGTGCACACACACACACACACACACACACACACACACACACACATAGAGCTAGATAAGAACACATCGTTCAGGGTGACCATCCATTATGTCGCTCTGTGTGCGTGCGTGTGTGTGTGTGTGTCCTTATCTGCTGTGAAGAGGCCTTGTAGGCTCCAGCTTTGGGGCAATAAAGCACAACAACACACCGACTGTATTCCTCTCTTCCGACACAGATGCACAGCAGCAACACAAGATAATGGCACACAGCGGAGGCCAATCACGACGAAATAAGATTACAGCAAGCGGGAACACATTGAAATGAAGTCAGATGGCGCAGAGAGGTCGACAAATACAAATAATGAGAATAAAACTAGATTAGGGCGAGCACAAACACGCTGAAATAAACTAAGTTAATACACAAGTGGGAGCGCACGCATGTTACAACAAACCTCCAAAGATAACAGAGAATGGAAGAGGCACTTGAGGTAATGAGGTTTCCACAAATGTTCATTTCCATTATAATCAGTATCTCCTTTCATGTGGGTGTCGTTTTCTGTGGAATTAGAGAAAAAGGAGAGGAGAAATTGTGATTTGAATATTGGAATATTGCCAAGAGAAGAAGAAAAGAAGAAAAAGCTCTAACAGGAGCTTTCAGCAGCAAAAGTACTAAAAATACAAGCACTTTTAGTATGTTTACATTTTCACTTTCGTCGTTTTGGTGGCTTTCTTATCCATAGGAACCTGCAATAAACACAACAATATGTTTCAGTTCATGTGTCATCATCAATATGAGCAGAAAAATAAGAAACAGCTTCATAAGGTCTTCTTACAGCAAGATCAGCAAGTAGAGGAGAAATGTGTCCTGACAAAAAGCATGACGTGGTCAGAAAAATCACTGAGATGGACTGTCTGTGAGTTTAGTAGGCAAAGAAAAGCCTGTTCTGAGTGTGACGCAGCACTTTTCTCTCTCTATCAAGCGGGAAAAGAGTGAAAAGAGATACAATAATAATGATGAACTTTATTAGTGTAAGCATGTTTGCTTTGCAGACTCTTACAGGTTGCATAAGAAGTGTACAGTGATAAGTGTTAAGTGTGCATCATAGAAGACAGAGGCTTTGTTCACAATTGTCTTATAGTGTTTCCACCAGTCACTTCTTGTTCTCTCGGCCTAATGGTAGATTTCTATCTATTTTGAATATGTGGAACCACGTTTATGAAATTTCAACACTAAATATTAAGTCAGTACACTTCCTGTAATCACGGAGGAGGCGGGACCTCTTAGCTCTACAAGAATATTGTACATTATTTTGGGGTTTCTCTCTCTCTTTCTTGCCCTCATACTCTCTAGCCTCTCTATACCTCGCTCTCTCGTACCACTAGGTGGCACGTTCTCAGTCTGGTAACAATGGTGGAGGGATGGATGGAGGGAGGGAGGGATGGAGGGATGGGTAGAGGGAGGGGTAGAGAAAGCGATGGGTAGAGAGATTGAAAAACCCATGGATCTTGTGGATTATTTCATCCGTTCAAGCGTGGAGCCTGTGATCAGCACTGTGGAATCATGTCTGCCAACACACGCACACGCACACGCACACACACACACACACCCACACACACACACACACACACACGTTTTTGACCATGCAGTAAATGAAGGATGGGAGGGACATGTCTCAAAGGTCCCATATTATTCACTTTTCATTCATTTATGCTGTCAAATGTATTGATGTATTGTCTTAGGATAGGAACAATGCACTTTTTGAAGAATAATTGAAAATTGGTCTCTCTTCATCTTCTACGATAGATTTCTCCCTGTGTGGTTGATGAACATCAGATGCAAAATTGTGAGTCTAGAAAGAAGCCATTGATCTTTGATGCTTTGTTGAAATATTTTCTCCTATTAAACTCTATTGAAATATTTCAACATGACGTTATGTTGTCTACATAGGAGTAAGAGAAAACCAAAAAAAAACACCAAACTATAAAATACAAGATACACCACCCATAGCTATTTTTTTTTTTAACAGTGTTACAGTATTTGAGCTGGATTTTTCCTTGAGGCTCAGAACAGCCACAATACAAGACCATGACTGACAGCAGCAGCTCCTCTGATTCAAATGATGTAAACCTGCTGAGAGGAGGCACTGCAGAGGGCGTGTCAGTGAAAACGCTCCAGAAACTGATTGGAAGGATTTCAGCAATTGTGAAGGGACGGGAACTAATTATAACCAAACCAGGGACTTCAGTTTCACTTCCTATAATAGGGTAATTAAGTCGATTTTTGTGTATTTATATGCTTCTGGAAGGATAACAATACATGTTATCATTAAGAAATACATCCAATCAAAGTCAATGATGTAGTGGTTTTCCAGGATCCTGGTTTCATTGCATTCTTTTGCTGGTTTTGAAGAGTCATTGCAGCCTTTCCCACTGTGAATTGCGCTCCCAGCCAGACTAATCAGCCTCACCCTTCATCAGCAGTGAAAGACCTAAAGCCCCAACCTCTGTGGCGGCCTGCTGATTGAGTTGAATAAGTCAAAAAGAGCGAGGGACAGAAAACAAGGGCGAGGGCGAGAGAGCACCTGATGAAAGAAAGAGAGAGAGAGAGAGAGACAGGCAAGGACAGCCTTGCGCCCTCCGGTGCCTTTGTCCTATTGGCCAAGGGCCCGCCCGGCGCCAGCGGCAACCGATGACATCACTGTGTGAAACGCGGCGGGGGGGGCGGGACTCTGCTGCCTCCTGTCACCCTGGCAACAGGTCCACTTGTATGTGTGTGTGTGTGTGTGTGTGTGTGTGTGCGTGTGTGTGTGGCTGTCTGTTAGAGTTATGCAGCGATTGCCTCACCTCTGTCTAGGAGTGTGACGCCACTTCTCTCTCTCTCTCTCTCTCTCCCTCTCTCTCTCTCTCTTTCCTCTCTTTCTTCATCATCTCTTGCTCTCCTCTTCTTCTATCCATCCTCTCCCCCTTTCCCATAGAGTTTAGTTGTGTCATCTAAAATCTACTATTGATTTTTAAGCTCAAAAAC